>NW_010144049.1:0-1982 GCF_000699245.1 Pterocles gutturalis
TAACATTCTGTGATTCTGTGATTCCCCAACCCCCATGCACCACTGAGGGGGATGAGGTAGAGAATTTGGGAGTGAAGTTAAGACCAGGAAGAAGGGAGGGGTAGGAGGAAGGTGTTTTTAAGATTTGGTTTTATTTCTCATTATCCTGCTCTGATTTGATTGATAATTAATTAAACTAATTTCACCAAGTCAAGTCTGTTTTGCCCATGATGGTAATTGCTGAGTGATATCTCCCTATTCTTATCTCTACCCACGAGCCTTTTGTTGTATTTTCTCTCCCCTGTCCAACTGAGGAGGGGGAGTGATAGAGCAGCTTTGGTGGTCACCTGGCATCCAGACAGGGTCAATTCACCACACAGCAGTCACTGCCACTTGCAGCCCAAGTACTCCCTTGCCAGGAGCTGCTGCTCTCAGCAGGTTTCCAAAGCTCCTCGCCAATACCTTGAGCCAGGCGTGCTGCACCACTCATTCAGGAGTGAAGCAACCTCTTTATAATACCTGGGGCCATGTCTGCTCTGCAGAAGCGTGGATCAGAGTGGAAAACCACAACCTTTAGAATAAATTTTTAACCTCCATCACTCCTCTAGGCCTTGAGATACCCATTGATTTACGGTATCTCAGAGTATATTTTTTTTTTGCTTCCATGAAGGACCAAGTGTAAATGCAACCAGGACTGGAGTCCGTGCCGATGGTTTTGTGGAAGAGAAGAGAAGATTGATTCTGCTTTAACTACAGTCTCTGTCTCTCAGGTTTTTAATGCAGTTGCTGCTCTGGGTGTCTGCTCCACACATAAAGAATTACAATAGAAATACAGAACATTGCCCATGAACAGGGCTACTTAAACTCCATAAAAACAATATTCTGTACACTACACAGTCTGTTAAATGATACATGTTGTGAATACAAACAAAACACACCGCTTCCAATTAATGGGAGTTAGGGTTGGGGCTTTTTAACTTAACTCCCATGATTTCCTTTTGAAACTTCTGCATATATTTTCAAATTTGAGGGGGGTTATAAATCCTGTTTTAATGTTTTGCTGTTTATGCAAATTTCCAAACATAAAGGCATATGGTGGCAAAGTGGCACTAACTGCTTTTCAGCACACATTCCTCTGCTCTTACAAGAAAAGAAGGCCTGATGGAAAACAAGGGGGAAAAAAAGGGGGAAAAAGCAGCGTACAAACTGACACTTTGCATTAGTATAGTTTTGGTTCCGATTTCTTATCTTTATTCTTGAACTCTGATTCACTAGTAGCTCTACTGGCTCCTGCAGGGCAACTGTGGATGCTCCTTCATGTCATAAGTTAGAGTGGGTGCTCAAGTTTGCAATTATAGTTTCAAACTAGC
Organism: Pterocles gutturalis; assembly: GCF_000699245.1. Classification (NCBI taxonomy): domain Eukaryota; kingdom Metazoa; phylum Chordata; class Aves; order Pterocliformes; family Pteroclidae; genus Pterocles; species Pterocles gutturalis. The sequence continues at coordinate 1,350 of NW_010144049.1, forward strand.
AGAGAAAAGGAGAAAAATAAAGGAGGACTTTTTTGAGTCAGAGGTTCCCCCTCACACTGTCAGCCTCACTGCATGGGTTTCATGTATCCAGTTTGCATTTTGCCTGATAACGTAGAAGGCACATCATGCTATTCTAAAACAGCAGGATTATTTTCTCCATTCTAATTGATGAACAGCTGTGCTGTAATAGACTACAAAGCACAGCATCACTGATCTCTCCTCAGGCCACCCTAGGAACTGAACACTCCACAGGGAACCAGAAAAGAATGAAAGCTTAAAAAAAAATAAAAGAAAGAAAGAAAGAAAAGAGAAAAAGAAAAAAAAAGAAGAGACACCAAACATTTCAAAACATCCTCCTCTGGATTACTATTATTATTTGGCATTCCATTCAGCAATAATTAACTCCAATTTTCCCCACAGTAGCTCTGGTGTATGGCATGATCCTAAACAAGTCATATTTTATAAAAGCTAAAAATCAGCATTTTTGAAAGTGAAATGTTGGAGTTCATAATTGTTTGTCACTGCGCATCAGTGTTCACAACATTCAAGTCACTTCTGGGATCACGTATTCCCTAGAATTGTTCTTTGTCCCAAGAAGCCCACATTAGCCATTCATTAACCTGCTGGAATTCA
>NW_010144049.1:2004-4712 GCF_000699245.1 Pterocles gutturalis
TCTACTTTATCAAAGTATTTATTTTTATTACATGCCTCGCTATGGAATTGCAGCTCATGTCAATTTTTGCCTTGTCTATTTTACCATGCTATCACAGCATAGTCAAATAAACTGATCTAAACTCAGTCCAGAGTCTGATTTGGAACTCCAGTCAAAGGTTAAATGAGGGTGAAAGTCAGGTTCAGGCTCACTGCAACTGTATCTTGCAGTGCCTTCTTGAAAGATTTTGATCCCAAAAGTTGGAAACCTCTTGACCCCAAAGGCTGGAAGCCTCCAGGATCAATGGAAATACTTCTGCTTTTTGAATGGGTGGAAACTTCATAAATTTAGCCATGTTCATCAACTTTCTATTGTTTTGTGCTTCTAGAAATGGCTGCTCCACTTGCCTTCAAAGTGAAATAGGGAGAGTCTCCTTTATTTTTTGGAGACAATCTAGAAGAAAGCAGGAAGAATTAACCTGATGTCTAAGAGATAAATTTCCCTTCCTATCTATCACCAGATTTCATGGGGCAAAGTAAGATTCGTAATCCTCATTTAAGACCCTTTCTGCCTTTACTGTGTTTTTTGTGGGTATGAAAGTGTAAATAGTTAAGTGATGCTTCTTCTTGTTTATCAGTGAACCAGTTCCAAAAGCACAGACTCAATTCGATCAAAATTAGTGACAAGAAAGCAATCTTCCCATTCTGCTCAGCAACGGAAAGGTTTTGTTCTCCTTATTTTCTGTTATTGGAAGTGATTTGCTGCATCTTTCCTATAGGTAAACCGTGTGCTTATGTGTTCTTTTGTCTAGATAAGTGTTATCCTGTAAAATGAACACAATAAGACTTCTGTTTACCTTAATGCTATTTAGAAAAAAAATCTCACAGATATAAGAAATCAATAACCATCCACAACAATTTACCAAGGATTCAGTCTGGGTAGAAAAATTCAAATTTTATTGATTTTTTTACAGGGAAAAAAAAGTCAGTTGACAATAAGCTTCAACTAACAAAATGCCATGTGTACACAACTGGAAGGGACACAGAAAGACAGTTATTTAAAAACTGAGCTGACAATTAAGACAGTGAAGACAGGTTTGAATACAAAATCAGGCCCTGGACACTGGGTTACTTAGTTTCCATGCCTCATTTTCTCCATTAATAATAGGAAAGTGACAATACTTATTTTGTGGGGACAGAAAAACTGTGAAGAATTTTAAAACTTACATCCCAGAGAAAAGCTTCATTTAGTGCAGCATGCCACCACTCATAAGCTCTCATGATCAGAAAGCATGTGCAATAAATGTGCTCACCAGGACAAATGGGATGACAAGATCATTTGGGATGTAATCTAAGGTGTTGACTTTAACTCACCAAGGCCTTTAAAGATTCTGAAGTTTAGGGTGAGCCACCCTTCTCACTTTTCTAACTGCTAAGTTCTGCTAAAGGGCACAAGGCAAAGCCCCCAGGCTTAAAGGTCAGTTGTCTGCCAAAAGAGAATCACCAGTGAAGAGCTCCACTTGTCTGAAGGGCCTCAGGTCTCCCAGCAGGCTTGAAGATGCATTAGGTTTTTATAAGATCTTGAGCTACAATGGATTGAAGGTTTCAGGTTGGGGTTTTTTTGCTGCTGTTTCTATTTTGGGGTTTTTAACAGCAGCTTGCAAATTTGGTTGAGATAATTAGCAGACATGTGGTCAGCTTGTTAATTGTTTTTATTTGCATTGTTAATTTAAAGTGATTTGTTCTTGCTCACAACATAATGTGATAAGCACATTTCAAAAATAATTTGAGAAGAGTAAATAACAGAACATGTGTCATATGAGAGCAGAGCAAAGCACATTTCCCGCATTTACTCTTTTGCGTTTTCTCTTCAGCTTCATTTCTGTTTATTCAGCCCATTTCTCATTCCAGCTGCATGAGGAGTTCAAAATAAACTCTGGACACACCTTAGCAGGTCACATCATCTTTCCTTTTCAACAAACACACAAAGGAGCCTTTGAAGACCCGATAGCCCATGCAAAATTTTCGTAATACCTGATCAAATATGCAATGCCTGGAGGAAAGACCTTTGGTGGAGGATGGTAATTCAGGATCCTGTTTCCTAGGTCAGGGCTCTTCATGGGAAAACTTCCACAGCAGTTACATCAAGTGTTGGTAGTGGGCTAGGTTGGACTTGACAGCTAGAGAAAAGAGCATGCTTATCCAGGAAGCATCAGCAAGAGGACCACAATACTGTAGTCAAGTGACAGCAGCTGGCTGTCAAAAAGCAGAAATGACAACCCAAGAAGATCTGTGTGAAATATAGGAGGGGACTAAACTTGACCTCCTAGCAAGACTGTTACTTAACCTGGCTGAGGGGCATCAATGGGCTAGATCTTCAGAAGAGGAGACTGTGGTCCAGAGAAAATCTGGTCACAGTTTGCCTTTGTCTACTCTGTCATCATGTAGAAGCATTCCTGAGTACTTGCTAGAAATTTTAAGACAAGAAGAGATGTATGCACTTTCTTCATTACAGCAATTTGAACAAATTTGTGAATGAGGTAGTGAAATTGCTTTCGTTCTGTTTTGTAGGCTTCTGGTAAGGGCTTCAGAGGACTGCAGCCTGCTGGCCCACAGCTAGTAAACAAAGACTGTGGCATCTGCCAGGCCACACACAGATTTGGTAATTTCCCTTAAGTTCATTTTAAAAGTCAACTAGATATGGGTGGAGAATGGATAGAGAGCAGCCCT
>NW_010144050.1:0-239 GCF_000699245.1 Pterocles gutturalis
AAAACCTCAGTATCGCCGAATTATCTACGTTTCCGGGTACTCATTTCCCACTGGAGGGCGCGTCGGATGCGGATGTCGGAGCCAACGCGCAGCTCTCCTATACACTCAGCCCCAGCGAGCATTTCGGCTTGGATTTACACCGAAGCGAAGAATACCGAGAATCCCTGTTTCTGGTGCTTGTGAAACCGCTGGACCGCGAGACGCTGCCTGTGCACCGTTTGGTGGTGACGGCGAGGGAC
>NW_010144051.1:0-419 GCF_000699245.1 Pterocles gutturalis
CCGGAAGGGTCGGCCCGGTTCCGCCGCTCTCCGCGGGCTCAGACAGCGAGTGTCCGGGCGGCCCTCCTCCCATCTGGCTGCGCCCGCCAATGGCACTTCCCACGCACCGCTCTCCTTAATTTCTTCTCGTTTTTGCTCTTTTTCTCGCTGTTTTTCTTTTTATCTTTTTTCTTTCTCTCTTTCCTTCCTTCTGTCTTTCCTTCTTTTTTCTTTCTTTTTTTTTCTCTTTCTTTCTCTCTCCTTCCCTCTATCTATACAGCAAAGGAAAGCAGCGCGGGAAGCTGGACGTGCCAGCCAACGTTACCACCAGCCATCGTGCTGGACTGCTGCTGTCCTTTTCCGAAACGACTTCCCGGCGAGGCTCCCTGAGCCCGGGATTTAACCTCGCGTTCCTTTCCCAAATCAAAGTTTGCCCAGAG
>NW_010144052.1:0-34617 GCF_000699245.1 Pterocles gutturalis
GCTCAATTTGGTGTCATCAGCAAGAAATAATATTTTTCCCAGTATTATAATCTAGAACTTGCATGTACAGATACTGTACTAAATTTCTGTGCACTAAAACAATTTCCTATAAATTACTTGAAAGTAAATGGATTTTTAAATGCCGAAATTATTTTTTAAAAATATATTTGCAGAGAAGTTTGATAACTTCCATCTCCTTAGTATCACTAAAGAGGAATTAATACTAAACTTTAAAAAAAAATCCAAAGGAAAAAACTCCCAAAACTGTCTCATTTCTCTCCCTTTTCTTTCATCTTCCAAACTTCTAATTCCATTCTTGATGAAAGAAAAAGGAGCTGTAGAGAATAAACTGATGTTTCTTAGGATCTGCATACAAGCAATATCTTGCAAATGATATATTACTACCATAAAGACAACTAAGTCAAACCTATATAAAGTTCTAATTCATTTTTTATTAAGATACTACTTACCTTCACCTACAACCCCAAGGATCTCAAATTTATTCATCACATTACCAATGTTAGGAATCTTCATCAAGACAAATTCCTCTTACAGTGAGAGCCACAAAACATGGCACAACAGGGAACGTCCAAAGACTTTGCAAAAGGCAACTGTGGAAAGGCTCTTGGAAAGAAAAATTCCACCTTGATCAACCAGACTTCTCACACCCTTTCTTAATTTCTAGGCAGTCAGTAGATTCCTGGGGAAAGAAGAGAAAATAATGTAATTGGTACTTTATTCAGTAAGAGAGAGCAGTAGTATTTACACATCACACCAATATTGTCTAACATTTATAACAGACAATTAATTTACTTCTGCTTTTAATGATCAAGAGAGCTTAGCACGATGTATAATGGATGGAACCTATTGAGAACATATATGTGACAGAACAGCTGGCCTTGTAATCTCATACTTAGGAAGTCTATTACAATAAAAATTAACACAAAGTTATTTTCTACAGGACAGAAGCAAACAAAAATGTTGACAGGAACTACCTCAGTGAGCAAAAATACACCTATAATTACTTATGTTCTCAGTTTGGTGTATGTTGACAGCTAGGCATAAAACCAAATTGTATTTAGTCAATTTGTTATTTGTCCACTCTAACGACAAGAACGACAATGTAGAAAGAACACTAAACAATAGAAAATATTCTTCTGCTACTATTTTCTGTAATTGTCTAAAAAATAAAAGGAAATAATTTGCTAGACTAGCAATCAGACTTAGAAAATTATTTCCATTATCAGCTTATTTAATGGAAATGTAATAAACAGGAAAAAAATGTTTTCAAATGTTTTTTTTTTCCATGTTTCCCGAACTTTGAAGTAATTTGTCAAATCAAGCAACCATACACAGGGAGAAGAACAAAGTTTTTTGTATCTGTCTGTTTTAGGCTCACCACATCCTTGCTATAATCTCCTAAGTCTGATAAACTAAGCACACTAAAGTTTGGTTTTGTTAATTCACACTCCATTCTCCCCCCTAACATTAAAGGCATACATCCCACATTCCAAAATGGGAAAAAAGCTAAAATAGCTTCACCATGAACTGGAAATATGCCATTTCCACAGTTCAGTGCTCCAAGAACTGGACTAATCATGAGGAACAAGATGTCAGGATAGAAGTGAATCAATTTCATTAACTTATGTGTAATGGGCGAGTGTGACCTAATTAATGATAGTGGGTTCAGCTCATACAAATGGGAAGCCTCCTTCCTATTTCGCTATAAGCTAAGGGTGCTGGACAAAACTCTTGCGTTGACTAAATCACACATAGCACAAAGCACGAGTTAAGGATGGAGGGAAAACACAACGACATTAGCCTCAACAGGGCAATAAAGCTGAGGTGCAGGCATTATTTTAGAAGCAATTTCAGAGTTAATCAACCACATTACTCTGCAAACTAACTTGGAAAATAAAGCAGTTACTTCCAAATTAAAGAGACAGTTAGGATTTCGTTTGTTTGGTTTTTGTTTTTAAATAACTTACCCATTCCTTAATAGATTATTTCAATGGTTTCGTTTACTCTTTTAATGAATCAGTTTTTTCTTCACTTGTGAATTGTATAAAATACTTTTTCTGTTCCCTTCCATATACTCTCCTCCTATTTCATTGGGCATCTACTTCTCACAAAAAAGCCTTTGTGCTGTTTGTCCAGGCTTCACGGTTACAGTAACAAACTAAAAAAAAAGAGCTCCTGGAAAAGCAGGAGCATCTGCTCAGTTGCACGTGGGAACAGAACCCGCACTGAGTTGCTTTGGCTTTCTACAGAAACAGGCTGGTGCCTGGCACACAGGCACAGCTGGCTGTCCCCACGCTGCAGCTGAGTGACAGGAATACCGTCACAGAGACCTCGAAAGAACCATTAATGCCATAACGTAAACAAGATCAAAGAAAACAAGTCAGCCATGATCAAAACATTAAAAATACTTGCCGGGAAGAAAGGAGCAGTCAGAAAACATATATTCTGTTTTCTATTAGCACTATTCAACAACATCACCAAATTCACTACTTCAGTTGCCAACATTATTCATAGACAAGTCTTTCTACAAATTAGTTTGTGATAACATTCATTACTTATCTGATAATGTTATTACCACACCTTGCCCTTGTACCTTACAGTGCACACAATACTTTTTGGATCTATGACAAAACAGTGAAGAAGCTTATGAGATAAGGTATCAAAAACTCATAATTTCTGAATTTCTCATAAACTACTTAAAGCTATACAGTCCTGCAGCTAGTGATACACTATTTTTGTTTTTCTATTTTTAAGACTTCTGTAAGTGTATACAGTACATATCCTATTTTTTTATTGGGAAATAAAGGTTAGATTTGCAAGCAGCTGACCTTCCTTTCTGAAATCCAGTACTACACATATTCCTCTCCCCACGGATCATGCAGTTTCCCTTTTCACTTCATTAAAAGTAAGAGCCACAGAAAGCTGAGCCACTTCTTACACTGGTGCTCCTGGACACGTGTCACCTAGAGCAGCACTCACATGTAATTGCCTAAAGGTTAAAGCCCATCAACTCATTTATCAATGTTCATTCACCGTCAGTGATACACTTCGATTGGCCCAAAGAAACACACAAACCAGCTTCTCAGATTCTCCCCAAAGTGCATCCTGACTGACAGTAAAGGTAGTGTAACCCTTGCTGCACATGCAGGGGGACTCCCAAAAGAAAACTGCACTTGAGTGACCCACCTCTTCTGCACTAGCTCCAGAGTCATCTTCATGCACAACTCTGCTGAGAGCACTTTATGAGAATCTAATACTGAAGTGGAGAGCTAATGAAAAGATGGCAAGTGGCATGCAGCAGTAGTATGGATTCCTAACCACTTTTTGCCCCAGCTCTTTCGCCACATCTCAGGCAGTGCAATAATTCAAACTAATTCTCCCCTGCAACATTAGTGAATACAGACTAGCTAGAGCCATCTGATCCCCAGAACTAATTGTACATACTTGTTCAAGACCTCTGCCTTCAAAAGCTCCTGAAAGACTGAAAAGAAACTGCTAAAAATACTTGCTCAGTGGCAGCACCCACTGAATTTTCAGTATTATTCTGCTTTTTGAAAGGCACTGGCCTTGTTAAGACCATTTTTTAAATCATTGACTCTTGTAGGGAATCTGGTAACACGAACTCCAGCTCCATGAACAGAGTCTTGTAAATTGCAGAGCGAGTAACTGTAACAGTAGAAATAAAGAAAAAATAAAATCTGCAAAGTAACTTTGAGAAAGTTATCCAAAACAAGAGTTACATTATTCTATAACTTAGCAAAGTCAGGCTGGATGCTTCCAAGCTGAACACTGGAAATAGAAAGGAAAACCTTGTTAATAGCAAACACAATTTTGTTCTTTGTACTGAGTACCATATAGGTCTGTTTTAATAAGTTGCCTGCTGGCTAGAATGATAACCCTTGCAGAAGAGGAAATAAGGCCATTCTTTACCTCTCAGAGGTTCTCAGTAGGGAAACAGCACTCATTCTCCTAACATCCTTTTCTGAGGCAGCCAGATTCACAGCACATCAACAACTTATGAATTAAACCTACAGATCTCCAAGATGGTCTCAATGTTACCATGGCGTTCTATGAAACACAGAGCCAATTCAGCAAAATGAAACATCATGAAATGAACTAGAACAAATTAGTTTTACTTAATGCAGAACTGTATCAGTGTGAGATTTTAATACAAATGTAGTTGTTTTGCAATAGCATGTGAGGCTTATGTATACACATTCCAGGAATAAACACACAGATTAACACAGCTCTACAGTACCTGATCATTTGCATTGAAATTAAAATAATGGGGGAAAGCCCTAGCTCTACCCCAATTCCTTTCCCCTTCATGACCATTCAAGAGCACCACCCAAAAGCATCCAACTTAATGACTCAACTCTAAGGCCTCAATCCTAAATAAAAAATGTTATTAATTATTTCATAATCATCAATAGCCTGACCAGGGAGGAGGAGGAACACTTCTTACACAGTTAGATTTTAGTAGAGACATTTAGTAAGAATTATAAAAAAACTTGAGGTAGTCATTTGTCTTCACAAAATTTGGAGAAATAAAACTCTGCTCTAGAAATATACAGTTAGATTTGTTATTAGTATATTGTATATCAAGTATACAGTTCATTTCATGTATCAAGACAGAAAGAATGCAATTTGCAACCTGCTGAATTCAGTTGCAAACTTCTAATGACTTCAGAATCATCCATTAGCTTTTAAAACAGCTTCTTGCCAGTAGGTAATTCACCCTTTTTGCTCTCCTAAACCAAGAACTAATCTTAATATTTTTATTTATTATTTTTACTGAGAAGGTTCAACTAATAATCTCTAGCAGCCGGGTACATTTTCATCTATTCACTAAAAAAACAGTCGGTCAGTAAACAGATGTAAAGAACTTACATCATATACGTATTGGTCTTTGATGGAACATCTGTGGTACAAGGAATATACATGAAAGGAAGCATTAACCACTTCTATTAGTCATGATGTATCACTACTACAACACCCATCCTTCTCCTCGCCTTTATATGTGCAGTTCTATTTCTTGAGATTTTCCAGGAAAACCCTAGTCAGAGTTACAAGCAGCTGATTCAGTGTTATAGCAGAATATACAAGCAACAGGGTTAAGAAAAGAGTTGGAGAAAATTTTCTGGATTTATTGATCCAGAAGAATGTGCTACAAATATTATGAGGAATTACAGATTAGGACAAACAAATTCAGTATTTGAACAGCTATGAGGAGGAGGCTAGTAGTAATAGTCTGACTTTAAGAATGGTGAAGAAAAAAAAAATACAATCATATTGCTAGTGAAGTTTTGCCAGTCTCACTCCTGCATCTGGAAAAAAGCTGGCACCTGTTTTTTTTTCCATTCTATGGAGGGACAGTAGACCTCCTAATAGGAAAAAGTTCTGAAGGAAGGGCCATCAAGATTTCATAATATGAAGAAACCCACAATGTGGAAGTTGAAAAAAGAAAAAGCTGAAGAAGAGATAAAAAGCACCAAGAATTTACAATTAAGCAAGCCATTCTTCATCCTCTAAGCTTCAACCCATCCTCCTCTGCTCATAAAAAAAAAAAAGAAATTAAAAGAATAGCTGGTGAAAATAAATACAAAATTTAGAAAACTGTCAAACTTGTCAAATTACATAAAAATAAACTTTACTTGCACAAGCTCACAGACTTTAAAATTCAGCTCCAGCAAGCTTTTATGGGCATTGCTATTATAATCATTGGAACTTGACTTTACTGTTGTTGGTTTTTGGAGGAGCTGCTTTGCTTTTTTTTTTTTTTTTTTTTTAAATATTTAAAAGGGAAGATACTAAAGATATAGAAACAGTATACTGAAACCTGCAAACTCATCTCTATGAGTAACACATCAAGGGAAGTCATTGTCACATAACTGGCCCAGAAGGCAGCATGCCTCCACGGCAGCAGGGCCCGGGGTGTTGGGGGGAAAGAACCTGAACAAAGATCCCATTCCACAGCAAGGACTAAACGAGGAAAAGGCTTGAATCAGCTCCCAACTATTAAAGATACCTGTTTGGTTAAATTCCAAAAGGAAAACTGAGCTTGAAGACCAGGGCACCAGTAATGATTGGGTTTGTTTTATCTTGTTCTGCGAGTGCTCTTCCTTTTGTACGCAAGTACAGATTCAAAAATAACTTCAGCTCATCCTGGATATATGAACTAAATTCACTTCTCAGAGTTAAAACACAGGATTTATGAGCTTCTCTAACAGCTGTGGCCAACTCAAAAAGAGTGGGTGCTTAGCAGGATGCTTCTAAGACCATGGTGACAAATAAGCAGTCTGGTTATCAAAGCATTGAGCACAAAAGCAGCTCCCATGAGTCATAACAGAAGGACAGGAAAGACAATTTTGCTTCCATTTTAGTCCTCCTCTCTGATAAGAACCCTAAAAAATATGTCTATTGTGGGTGTGACAGCTTCTTACGCAGTTTATCCTGGTCCTTACGCATGCTGGGCAGTCTTCACTATACCTGTAGCAACTCTGGAGAAAAACAGCAGTGTTCAGAGGATAACACTCTCAACAGCAACCTGTTAAATCCAAAGCCTTTGGAGTTTCATCTGGCACAAGAAGCCTGACACTCACACATTCACTTCCATCAAATAGAAGTGCCCAACACTTGTAGCTGAAGTAAAAGCACACTTCTGCTTACCGAGATACTGTTAGGCAAAGGGGAACAAGGGAATTTTTTTTTTTTTTGGATAAAAAAAGGTCTTGTTGCATAACAGAATATGTTCCTGTGGAAGAAGCTAGTACTTCTTTATCTGACACAGTATTTGTAGAGATCTCCTTAGAAGCTGGTTCTTTCATTTTAGTCTTTCCTTCTCTCTTCTCAGAACACCATTCTCCAGTAATAGCCTACATTCATTTGCCATGTTGCCTACTATTTAGTCTCATATTCTCTTCGACAATCTGCCATGAACTTTAAATCCCCAGGTTACAAAATAATACTAGACACATAGCTTTTTCATCTTTAACATTACCAAAAAAAGCTACTGTTTTCAAAGAGTTACACATTAGGACTCACTTTGTGACTCAATTCCCACATTTCTGTTTGAAGGGTCATGCTTAGAAGGAAAAAAAAAAAAAAAAAGTGTTGAGCATAAAAGTCTTCCTCCTTCACTGAGAAAAAAAAAAAAAAAAAAAGCACATTTAAAGTCTTGAGCAGAGGGAGTTCCTGTCCAAGAAAAGTACAATATATTGTCTTTAAGGGAACATGTTAGAAGCACTGAGCAGACAGTCAATTAAAGTTTGAGCTCAGCAGGGTATTTGTGGAAAGAAAGGGCCTCTTGAGTTCTTCCATCGTGCTCTCCAGTCCCTCTATTCTCTGGCAGCCTACAGTCAGAAAGAGCACTGCTAGGTTCCCCTCCACAATGGCAACAACCACTAGCTCTGCACCAGCAATCCACTACTGCCATGCTGCCAGCAGACAAAGCAACAGATGCAGAAGACCTGGCTGCTTAGAAAAAAAGTCCTCTGATACATTCCTAACTGGATCAGCCACTGAATCTTTCATACATGCACACACTGGTGAAAAGTGTTAAAAAGACCGTCTCCTAACAAAAAAGACCAAAATTCTTCTAATGTGACAAACTACCAACCCAGTTTTGTCTTCATTGTTCCAAAAATAACTCCCATTCACATTCTAAAAGTCAGATGTTCCTCTCTGCAGTGGCTTTGGCTGGGATGAAGCTTTCTCATAAGAGAATAGAAAAGTAAAGGTGAATATAAAGTATTTATAAATAGCAAAGGAATACGGAAACAAAGTTCTGGGGGCATTCTAATGCAGACCAAAATAACCTCAATGACTACTCTTCCTTGTAATCTTCAAACGTATCATTAAATACAGATTACTGGTTCACTATCTGAAGTAAAAAGAAAAATCCCAAGAAATTACTTTTTCCTTTAAAAGGACATACCAAAGATACGGAACAAACATAAAAATATGAGGAGGGAGCCCCTCAAAATTTAAAACTAAATTAATATGAAAATACAACACATGCAAATTAACAGAATTGTATTCTAATTACACTATTAAAATATTTATCATTTCTTCTTAATGCATTTTCCAGGCAAATATAGTCAGAGGCATTTCATTTAGAGTAATAATAATAATACTGATCCATCTTTTATAAAGTTAACCTTGCAAAGAATGCCATCAAGAGTTTTCAGTGAAGGACAAAAAGAAGCTACTGAATTACTAATTGTCTTAACACCCAAAGATATGTCATTTTAATAATAAATTCACATTAGTATGCAAGCACATCTGCAGGAAACATATTTAAACAAATAACTCAAAGGCTTTTCATATTGGTTCTTCTTTCGCAAAAGTCATTAGAAGTGCTTAAACCCCATGGTGGGCAAGCAGTATACAGCGGGAGTTTTTGGGAGGAAGTCTTGGGGGTTTTTGTTTGTTTGTTTGGGTTTGTTGTTTTTCTTTTTCTTTCATTAGAAAAAGACTAACTCCACCAACCTCAAAGCAGCTTACTCCAAAACACTGAAAGAAACTGAAACCTACAGAAACATCTCTCCATACAGTTTCATCTGAATTTGAAGATATTGCTACTATTTCAATGTGTGAAAGTCTATTACAAGACATTTGCTCCAATTTTACAGATTTCAGAGATAACAGCAACCAGAATTAATACTGAAAATATTTGAATGTGCTTAACACTCACTTCATAGTTCTTTTTTTTGTTATCACATCTATTATCAGAGTAACTGAACACTAACCATGTTTAAATAAAAGGTGACTCTTGCCACAGTTTCTGGTTGAAAAAACTTGTTAAACTTACATGGGTGAATAAACCAAGCAAAACCCAAGCCAAGAAGACTAATCTCCAAAGTGGTTCAGACTGCATTAAGATCTTGTGACCATTACAATAAGCTGAAGTTCAATAAGAAAAGATTGACATCCCAGATAAAGAAGAAAAAAGAAAAAAAAAGAAAAAAAATCCAAGCAATTGCTCTCAATTAACATAAGCTTCCTCGAAACAGAAAATGAAAGCTTTGATTCTTCTGGAGTGTAGCACCACAGAAGCAGTGGCAGCAATGTATCAGGTACCAAGGGCAATTCTAGCAAGGACTCTGAACACTTAATGAGAATGCTGAAATAAACTTTGTGTTCAGTGCAAATCCACTGCAGAGAAAGCACAATCAGCTTGTGCCGTTACAACAGATGCCCTCATGCTGAGACACCTAGAACATTTTCAGGTAGGAGAACTTCAGTCTGCTACATAAATTACTACAAACATATTTGGAAGATGTATTAAGGTGACCAAGTCAATTTGCAAAACATGTAAACAGCATTCCAGCGGAGAAAAAAAAATACAGAAACAAACACACAAATTTAATTTAGTGATCTCATCTAAAAGCGGGGAAAAACAATCAACTTGAAAAGAGCCAGGCAAAAGCAACAAGGACCAGAATATTATCTTTTGCACAAGATCATATGCTTATCTCCACCACTGCTAACCAAATCAGGGAATGGATACTAATGAAGAGTTCACCTCTATACAAGAGAAAACACACTGGGACAAACACTTATGCATATTCATTCACATACCATTTGTTTTACCTAAACATGAAATTTAAGTTCTATTTAAATTATAGTGAAACTGGGCAGTGGTGGGGCAAACAGGCTGTTGTGATTTTAATCTGCTTTTTAATATCGGTACTCAAAAATTTCTTCAATGATCAAAAGATCCACTTTTAATTCATACAGCACAAAATAAAATCACTACAAATCACGATAGTTCAGAGCTTAGCAGCTTAAAAAATCATAACATCTAGTGGCTGTGGATTTAAAACAACTAGAACATTAACTAAAACAGAAGTTCTTTTTCAAGAAACAAGTGAGCCAATACTGTGCTTCAAATCACAAAATTGCCAGTGACCTCCAGGTTGTAAGCCACATACTGTATTAGCATATTACAACGCAGGGGGCAGTTCTGCTACAAGGAGACCAGTAGAATAGTCTTCAATAAAGATGAAAGGAAACCGGGAAACTAGTATAGTCTAGTAGTATAGTCTAGTAGTACATACATACTATCCAAGGACCAAGGTGGATCACAGCAAGGCTGAATATGAACCCTGCAACTGGGCTTGGAGCACTGGAGAGACATTCCCCTAAGGAGACTGTTTGAGAAAACTATTGAAACGTATGGAATACTTCCCCTGTATACCCTTCCCTCTACACTGTGAATTTAAACTACAGTGAAAAAATTATTTGCCATTTCCAAACTTGGTATCTCTAACTAGAACAGATAAGATCCTGATTATTATTTTATTTATCAAACTTAAAGGACTCCAAAACCCCTACTATGAAACCTAATTGCAAAGACTTATAATCACTTATGATGTTCACTTTTCCTCTCCTGTTTATTTCAACTGTGAGATGCATTCTTGTGTCTTGTCTTAAACTGGATGTTAAAGCTCTTTGATAAGAAAACTTTTTTACTATGTTGAAAGCCTCTGGGTGTTGTTATAAAATAAGTTATGAAGATGTAATGTTTGAGACCATGCTGGTACTGGTTCTTTGCATGAACAGAATTGCTGTGGTAAAATATGAGTCTGAAGGTAAATTAAAACCTTAACATATGACTCAGGAAAAAACTTCAAAAACACTAGGAAGCAGTTTGATTCATCCCTGGAAAGAGGATGTGGTAATAATTTGGGTTTTTTCTTAATAATAAACAATACTTTTTCAATGCCAGCCTCCATAATGAATTTAAAAAATAAAATTAAGTAATAGCTTCTCTTGCAACTTCAGCCCAGTGGTTTCCATTTAGTAGTTAAAAGAAAAAAATATTTTACATCTCACATAACGTGAAAACTATCCTCATAATTACAAGTATGAATGTTCAGACAAACTTTATTAACACAAATGCAGCTGGTATTTTTTCTATACCTTCATCCACCATCATCAATATACCGGCAGAACATACACATCCAACCAGCTGTGCTTACCTGGTATTTTTGTCAAAAAACTTAGTATTTAAAATAAAAGCCCAATGAAAGAATGCCACAGATCAAGTCAACAGTATTATTCTTGCAAAAGTGCCTCTAAACTAAATAGAAGAGTCTTCTACTGAAAGGCATGAACTACCAAAAAAAAAAGTTGAAGACTAGTATTTACAAGTCAGTCACTATAACCTAGAGTGAAGAATCATCCAGATTAGAAGTTTATGTATTGACAGAAAAATATTTAAATGTAAATAGGAAGTGACAGGTGCATGGCCTTTTTTCCAAGCAGTCTGCTTCACAAGTGCCAGCAGAGCTTCTCTCTGGTACACTGACAGCTTCTTGCATGGGAAATTTCCATGGCAGTGAAAGCATGTCTGGATAAGTAAATGAACCAAAAGAGGACCTGAAAAACAGGTCTTGAGAAAACAGAGATGCATCTAAACAGTAAACAATGTTGGCAGGCCTACCAAAGGAAAGGTAATAAAAAAGGCTCATAATCCTGATTTTCATCCTTCATGCATTTCTCTATCCTTTGAGTCTTAGTGGGGAGGGTGGGGGGAGGAGAAGGGAAAAAACAGCAAAAGCAATGCTCCTGGCAAAGGGCAAAAAGGGTTGGTGAGGAAGAGAAGGGAAGCTACACCAGGGAGTCACAAAAGACGACAGCGAAACGCTGGCATACGGGGAAGTTCTGGAATGAAAGAAAAGAGGAAAACAAAAATCTAAGGAGAAGATGCTTCAGGCATGAGCAGCAAGCTCATAGTGAGAACTGAGATTTATATTAGCTTACAAAAAAAAAAAAAAAAAAAAAAAAGAAATTACAGACTTGTGGCACCCAAAAGTCAATGTTTACATAACTGACTTTCCTATTTCTAATATATCTAGTTTAGTCATGTAACATTAAGGGAACAGAAGTAATTTGGGAGATCTGAACACAAAAGTCTACTCCCAGCAAATCATTATTATTTATTTCCTGTAAAAGGAAAGTCAAAAGACACCAAGAAAATAAGAGCTGGCAACAGTATAGGGCATACCATGTCCCAGAGGACTAAAAAGAACTTCCCAAAGTTCAGTTATACATAGCGACGGAGGCTGTTAGGGAGCTTCCAAGGTGAAAGGCTCTTCAAATCAAAAAGATGAAACAGCTGTCTCTTGTTTACAGTAAGGAAGTTGTACAAAATCACATACATATAATGACAGGCCTAAATATTGACCATCAAGAAACTAGAACTTAATGGGCACATATCAAGACATTTTATCATCCACCACAGGCTATAATCACAAAGCATGAGCACACTGATCCTGTGCCTAACCCAGCACACTCAGCCAAAGAAGCCACCACCCAACAGGTAGGGAGACAATAGGTAAGATTACAGTTCTAACCGCACCACATTATTTCTTTCCGTGAACATTCTCTTTGTGTCTTTCTAACACTGGAAGAGTAATCTCCACTTTCCTTTGTAACCCAGGTAGAATAGGGGGTATGCTATTTTACACAGACAAAAAGTCAGAAATAATTCTTATCTTCTTTGATTTATACCACTTTCTTTGCTGCTGAGACTGCACACTAAACCAATTTAAACGCAGGTTTAACACTTGTGCCTGTTGTGGTGCTAGATACACAATTTCCTATTCCCATCTACCCATATCTGAAAGAACTCAAACCAAACCCAACCCACCAAAACATCAACTTAGAGAGCTGAATACCTACTGCTAGAGAGACATTTTTGTAATGTATAGAAGACATCCCTCCTGCTGCCAATTAACAGAAAAGACAATCAAGTAATGTAAGAGTCTCCATTCTGAGCTTGAATTTCAAACACCAATGTTAAATGAATTTCACAGTCTATTTGCATCCATTTTTCAACTGATCAAAATACTTAGTAGTTTAGAATAACTCTACTTCTCTGCTTGCATGCTCAGATTTTTTTTTTAAAAAGCAAAATACTTTCAAGACAATTTGCACAACAGCGTTTTTGCAACAAATCACAGCTGAAGTATTTTTTTCCCACTGCAAGGTATTTACTAGACCGCAGTAATTCTCTTAGCACTTTTAAAGCTTGAAACACACCTTCTGCTGAATGCTATGAGTCAGTTTTAATGACAGTGTTCTGTTCTGTTGCTCTGTAGCTTATGCAAGAGAATGAATTTGCATTAAGTACCCAACTTTAGAAGCCACCTTCTTTTCTCCATTGTTAATACTGAATAATGGTAAAAATAGGCTATATTCCCTGCATGCTTTCTTATTGTTTTAAAAGAATTAGCTGCCTGTAATATAAAATCGATATGAAATTCATTATTGTCACCTTACGGATATGATTTTTTTTCAGAAAGCCAGGATACAGAAAAAATATAAAGAGTAATGATAGTTCGCATATTTAGCAAAATTTCAAAATTTTCATCAAGTGTTACCTGATGAGTGTTATTCTTCTCCCCTTACCCTGCTTGCAGGAGAATTTACAATACTACTTTTAAATTACTTCATCTGGACAAAAACTAAGAGTTAACTTTGGAAGGAGGAGGATAAAGCAGTTCAAGAGCTAATGCAAGTGAGAAAAAAAAAAGTGAGGAGTAAAAATTATCAACCAGTTCACAAATTAACTTTTGAAGACTGTCACTGCTATCATGAGGGGAGTATGCAATAGCTTTGCCTTTTTCAAGAAATTCAACAAGAAAAAGTTATAATGTGACATCTCTTGCCAACATGTTTTTTTATTCCAAACAATGGTCCAATCCGAATACTGTTTTCTTTCATTTGCTTTGTCCCCTCCTTTAAAATTCCCCAAACCCTCCCCCTCCCTAGAACAGTACATTATATTTATGTTGGGGCATTCGTTTTTTTTTTTATTGAAAACATTATTATACTTTGCTCAGCTTGACAAAATGAGGGTTCGGACAAATTGTTCCTAGAAATATGACTGGCAAGTTTTGCAACTGGTTCTCATGCAAACCAATGACCAAAACTCCTCACAAATACACCCAACAAGCAGCTATACAGACATACAACAGTAATGTTTTTTTTAATCTCGACATATATACACAGAAACATGTACATGTGTATGCATCTACTTCTAATGACAAGGGACAAATTCCTCCCTCAACCAAATTTTTCTTAGAACTTCAGCTAAATTATCACCTTTCTTTTCTTTATTGAAAATAAATATGAATAAATTGGATTATCTCTTCTACTCTCTCTGGCTTCATACATAAGCCAAAAACTTTCTCCAAATCAAAACTTACTCTCTTTTTAGCACTTTTAAACAGATCTCAAGTCCTCCAAGTATGAAAAAGATCACTTATTTCACATTTTTAGTTTAAGTTCACAAGTTGAACTCTACAAGAATGACGAAAGGGTCCACCTGATGGATATCTTCCTCCATGGCTGGAAGATCTGCTATAAAAAGCTAAGTCATTACAGTAATAAATGACACTTTCAGTACACAAAAAGCACCAAGAAAACAAAAAAAAAAAGCAGACCCTATGAACACCTGGGGACTGGAAGACTGACACAGACAACTGCTTTCTGAAAGCTGTACACACGAAACAGCTGTAAAATAAGGCAACACTTCAGACTGAAGAAACTATACATTTACAAATTTGTAAAGATAGCAGCTTATGAATGAAAAAAGGAACTGCACCTGCATGAGGGGATAACAGATACACAGATCACACCATGCCATCATATTGGAGAACAATATTTGCTTTTACGAAGACAGCTATAAGGAAAACGTCAACTGTCTCCAGAACTGAAAGAGGCAACTTCTCAAAATATGAAGTGTGTCCTTATTGCCCTGAGATGTGAAAGCACATTACACTGCCATTTTCATTAACTTGCAATTAAAAATGGACCTTTCAGATGCAAAAATCTAATACCGTTGTCATCTTGTTTGGGAGTGTGAGGAGGAGGTATGAGCCTTTTTCTTTCACTTATGTAAAAGCAAGCCTTTTTTTTTTTCCCCCTTAGAAGTACTTCTTATAGTACTTGAATCTGCTCCAATAATAAACTCTCAATTCACTTCAAAAATACATTCTAGCTCTTGAAGTTCAATTAATTGGGGGCAAGGGGGAGGAATCCATCAGCACATTTTCCAACTATGAGAGACTTGTTTCTTGGCAAGCTGAGAACTCAGCCAATTGAGAACGTCAATAATTTTCTACCCTTAACTCCAGTGGTGGTGAAATGCAATGATCTTACTTCTAATACAGCCTGTAAGCAGCAGCAGCAGCTACGTAACACTAGAAATAGAACATGGAACATGGTTAACTTCAGGTATTCTGAAAAGACTCCTCAGCACACATTAACACACACATCCATCACACAAGAAAAAGGTTAGCAAAATATTTAATCTAAGATTGACAGATATTCATACTGCAAACAAAAACAACTACTTAAAGTCTGCTGATGGACTTTTCTAAATAAGGTTATCTTAATTTGTGCTCAGTATATAGTTTTATTAATAATTAAAAATGCAATGTCAAATGTCATCATTAGGAAGACAAATATATTTGCATCTAAAAACCTCAAGCAACGAGAACATGCAATACTTGACTACAAAAGTAGAAGATGCACCATGCCATCAAAAATAGTCTGCACCCTCTTATTTTGTAGGAGAAAAGGGAAATCCCCTCCCCAGACATACTGTACACAGGCAAGCTCTCCTCAAAGATGTTTGTAAACTTGTGTCTACTTCCTCAGCAAACATGGTGAGATGAATGTTTAGTACAAATAAAAAGGAGAAAGAGTATTTAACCCTATCTCAAGCATTCAGTTAATGTGGCAAACCATTACACTTCCAAAGTTCAAGAATTTAAGAGACTAAAAGTTTAGGTATAATACAACATTTATTTTAGTTGTAACAGAGGTATTGTCAGGTGACCACTAAGCAAATGTAATTCATCCAAAAACCCACAGCTAATTTAATTGATGTCCTTTTAGCAGTTCTTTCCCCGATTTAAATTTATCTGGCTTAGTTTATGTAAACTGTCTGGACACAGAATGTGCCAGTTTGAATTTGGCAAGCAAAACATGCTTTTAGTATGTAAAGCCCAAATTATTTTCATTTCTAACCTAATTAGTTAAAAATAGGTTTTGTGACGGTAGATTTGCACTAAACTAAAAATCAAGATTTTCCCCAGTCACATTTGTACAATATTTAAATGTATCAAGAATATTTTGAAGAAAATCTATTGCTAGGAGAAGTCAACTCTGTCTAGTACTGAAAATATTCTTTATAGTAATTTTATGTAAACTACTTTGGTTCATAGGCTTTTCCTAAGCCACCACAGCATAAAGCATCAGCCACTGGTGTTGTGTTCCCATTCATTCACAGGCATAGAACTACAGCATTCACTGTCCTCACTAGCAAGCTACCTACTGACAAGAGTCAGGACCCCAGCACCACCCCCAAAATGTATATGACCATGTTGAACTCAAAACACCACTTCTCCTCACTCACAGAGCTTCAAGTACAAACAGAAAAAAACATAACAAAACAAAAAAACAAACCAAGATTACCTCAGGTTTTCTTTTAGATCTAATCCAAGTCAGTTTTTGAGGTGATAAATATTTTTAATCCTCAAAAAAATCTTCTCATAAAGACTGTTACACCAACTCTGCATACAAATTAGAAAGAAAACACTGAGAACTGAAAAGCAAAGCACAGCGATGTCACTAGAGGCTCTAACATCTATTAAATTCCACCCAGAAATGAAGCCAAAACCTTCCCAAGCCTTCAATTGACACCAGCCAATTAACTTTCACATAGCAACCCAAGACAATGGGAAATAAGAGCACAAGGCTCTAGTCCTCTCCATTGCCTTCTTCACTAGACCCCCAGGCTCTCAGTCCCAGCATCCTGCTAGGGCTCTAACCTCCTTATCAAAAAGATTTGCTGCAGTATGGAAAACCAGCTTCAGAAACCTAGCTCAGAGGAACCATACAATCTTAATATTTTCCCAAGCAAGTTATTTTAAAAGTGAAATATAAACAGAGGTTTTGGGTGGTGGCAGTCAGAGGGGGAGGAGGAGTGCTGGGGGGTTTAGTCGGTTTGTGGGGTTTTTTGTTTGGGGCTTTCTTAAAGCAAAGGAGTACTAAGGCACTGTTATAGAAAGGTAGTCTCTATTCAGTCACTTTAATATACGTGTAACTCATTGCAGATCATGGGCATAAACACTGCCTCTGCCCTGCAGCCATGCTCCACACCTTAGTGTGGAAAGTATCCCCTTGCACCCTTAGCATGGACGACAGCAGGCAAAATAACAGTAGCAGAGTTTTACAGCACCTTCAGAAACCCTGTCCAATCTAATCTCATGTCATTAAGGCACAGAGAACAATCCATCTTTTTACAAAGACAGCAATGCATTTTTCCCACAGCAAACCAGGAAAGTCTTTCTAGTTCTGTGTACATGTAGATACGAGAAAAGGAAAGCGAGCAGTGAGGCTATACTAGAGAAATGTCAGTCTGCCCAGGACATCTTCACTACAAGTAAAACAAGTATCTACGCTCATCCTTGTAACCACAGTACTGAGCTTCAACAGCTTGCCTGATCTGAAAATAGTAGAAAACTCAGATAAGAGTTTTTACAGCTGGAAGGAATTAATATTTGCTAAAGGCTTGGCTTCCAGAAAAACTACACCTACACCAAGCTTCTCTTTGAAAAAGTCATTTCGATCTGCATGCTTTTCAACACTCACAGGTTATTTGGCATCAATGTGGAAACCAGCTACGCTCAAATGTACTACCGTAATTAAAAATGCTCACCTTTACAACATGCAATTTAATCCACTGGAAAGTACTCACCAATTTACTAACCAGCTTCTAAACACCCATAACTGAAGCTGCAAGTATCAGCTTTGTATCAAACTCTTGACACCACAGAACTTGTCAGACAGTAGAAGCAAAGATGCAAGAAGCTCTAGATACATCAACCGTTAGCAGCCAGAAACGCACCACTTGTCATGTCTATACAGTACGTATTTTTAGATACACACATACATTTATAAAAAATACATATTATATATACATAGTTGTAAGGAAAAATAACAGGACAGAAAATGTAAACAAGCATTTGTCTTTGACAATATCTGGATAGCATACCAATAACCACACTCAGCCTGTGAAAAAAACTGGTTTCCAGAAGTGAGCAGGAGAGCTATGAAGATGGAAGTGTACCAGCTTAGAATCAGAGAATAATTCTGGTTGAAAGGAGCAGAAGAGAGGCCTGGTCTGCTCTTCTTCAAGGTGGGACAAAGGCATTCAATCAGGTTGCTCAGGACTTAGTCTATCATCCTTATTAGGATCGCAGAGCATTTCTAACAAGACAAGCCAGAACACAACATGATAACAAAAGGGCTTTTACAGTAGTATCTGAAGAAAAAAAAAATAAAAAAAAAATCCTGTACCACATTTACAGCCAAATCAATAACAAGAAAACAATCCACACAAAACTCAAACCACATCAACAAATTTAAGAGTGCAAGGATGAGCAGATAATTATTCACCTGTCTCAAGGGAGCTTCTGTGCTGAACACTCCTGTATTCACACATTTACACGTAACAAGAAGCTCATTCAAGTGCCCAAAGTTTGTTGGTTTTTTGCTTTGTTTTGTTGTTTGTTTTTTTTTTTTTTTAATTATTGGCACAATCTCCAAAGATCACACCAACCTATACGCCTATACTAAGAGAACTGAAGTCTAAGAAACTACTTCTAAAATTCATTCCATTGCCTCCTCTTAAAAGCTTCTCTAAGGGCACCCAATCAGTCTTGAAAAGTCTCTAAAGGAAAATCAAGTTGTTCTTCTCCGTGGTGAACCAAAATGCAATCTCATCTATTCTCTTTAGTGTCATTCTGGCCAATTAGCTTCTTTTTTGCACTCAGGTAACACCTCAGTAGTCAACAGAGAACCTCTCCGAGCCTGCAAATCAAGATGTATAAAGGAAAGGTGTTTGTCAATCCCCCAAACTACCATTTTAAAAAGCCCTGTGCTTACTTGCTTTCTCCTGTTTAAATGAGTTCAGTACACAACAAATGTTTCAGAAAGAGAAGATAGGGCCCAGCTGAGTTGAATAATCAAACAAGATTAAATGAGATTGTGGGGTGCTTTCTCAGGTGTTCCCCCATTGCGAGGCAGGTTTTCCACAGAACTTGCAGCTCAATCTATCTGAATAAGCCACAACAGAAGTGGATGACTGGAAATTCTGCACACAAGATTTTATAAAGCCTGTACTTTCTCTAGGCCCAAGGAAAAGATCTGCTATTAGTATTTTCATGTTGTTCAATCCAAAAAAAGTAGCATTTTTTAAGATAATATTTTTGTCTATTCAAAAGAACTTTTAAGAATTGTGCTCTAGAATAACTTCATCAGTAGCCAGAACAATGACTGTAATGACTGACTACAGTCAACGAAATTAAATAGGTACAGTAAGCAAAAGCCATTGACAAAATTTCTTTTCAAGAGAACAGCTTATATTTTGCAAGACGTATGGTATTTATTTTTAGACATTAGTCATACAATAATACTACAGATTTTATTTTTCTTGAAAATAGCACAGTATTTTACGTTGAGGTGCCTTGCTGATATTAATTTTGTACAGCTTAACATTTACTTTTGCTGTTAACAAAAGGTTTGACTGTATTTTTTTTTCAAACATTAACATAATGTACATGGAAAGAAGTATTCAGCATACATACAGGTATGCAATGTACCTTTTAAAAAATAAAGTCTTCACAAAAAGCAATACTGAATTCAAACACAGAAGAAACAAAAATGCCATATGCAAACACATGCCCTGTTTTTTGACTATTATCTTCAATCAAATCTCCCAAAAATCTCATTATACTTGAAACAGCAACAGATAACTGGCTGTAGATTGCTGTAATGACTGTCAGGCCAGCACAGTGCAGGCAAAAAGTAGTAAAATAATATCAGCAACAGATTCCATCTGAACTTCAATATATCCTTGTTGACTTCATCTAAGCAAAAAGTGTTCCAAGAGCTTACCATTTTTAATGTTCCAATTTTTTAGATAAGAAAACATATGAAGGAACATATCCCCTACTGATTACTCCCCTCAGATTTCAGTTTATGAAGGTTTTCAATTCAATCTACTCATTACTCTTCCAGTCATTTCAAAGATATTTCAAAGTTTATTTATTAGAATTAATTAGTATTAACTCTCAGTTAATGTAACATAGATTCTCCAGGTGAGGTTAAGTATTGTCTATGTGAATTTGGTATAATTTATTTTCATGTCTTCACCTTTGTTATGTCACCTTCCCCTTTCCTAACATACTTTCCAAGTAACGTACTTCAGCACTCTACTATACGAAAGCTTCCACGTAGCATCAAAAATAACCCATAAATAACATTTTAAAAAACCAAAAATAACATTATCTATTCCTTAAAAGAAAAAAGAAAATCCTCACCTAAAAAGCCCTCATCTTGATTTAAAGAAGAAAATCTAACAAAAAATTTACGAACCTTGCAGACACAGAAAACAGTTTGTTGATTTGTAAAAGCTGTACTTGCAGGTGTCAACTCACTCAGAGAGGAGATAACAGAAGCTGGCTGAGGCCTCATCATTAAGAAACAGTTTTTACCATGGTAAGCCCAACATGTATTTGAAAGAGTAAAACAACCTAATATTATTTTATAGTGTTTGAGCAGGGATTTGCTTTTCCTTAAGTAAGTGTTACAGAAGCCTGTACAGTACAATAGGCCTTTTTGTTTGAGTTTATAGCAGGTCATAAAATTGAAAACCAAAACTAATAAAAATAAAAGTGTTCACAAATATTTGCAAGCCAATAGTAAAATGTTTTAGGATACAATCAGATACTCAATTCTAGCTGCTACTGATCAACACAAAACTGTCAGCAAATCCATAGCTGATCTCAAATCCCCATTTCTATCACCTCTACCACTCAGGACACAAAGCACAGTTCTTCTAGTTATAAGCTTTTACAATCATTTATTTTATTTGTTTTGATATACTAAAAAAATTATTTTTAAAAAATTATGAAAGAAATCCACACACACTCACTAGGCTTTCTTTAAAATTACATAGTATTTCCAAAAATGTCTGCAATAAGCCTAATCTTCACAGAATCACAGAATGTTAGAGATTTTTTAGTCCAGATGATTTTACACAATGAAGATAGAAGATTGCTTTCTCCTCTCCCGCACCCTGCTCCCACCCCCCCAGTTTTGGTTTCCGTTTCGGCTACCACCACAGCAGGCTCAAGGGGACATTCAGGAATGGCTTTGCCATCTGGATGCCACACTGACAAGTGGGGACAATGCTCTTTCATACAATGACTCCAAGCAAAGAGACTAAAGCTTTTACAGAATCCTGCCACCATTTTCTCTTGCTAGATGACAATCCCAGCCTCATGTCAAAGACAATTCACAGATCAAGCTACCTCGAATACATGGACCCTTGCACACCTCCTCTCAACTCAGTCTAGGTTAACATTTAATATTTCAACACTACAAATTCATTCAAGGTTGTCTTCTAACTCTCTAACACAAGTGATCACAAGTCTCCACTGCATCATTAACAGCTTAGTAGCATGACAATATTTTTAGTAGCATGATAATTGCAATGGTAAAAATCATAGCTGTTTAAATAAAATTGAATGTTTGTGTTCCAATGCAACACTGGCTAGTTTGAACAAAGATTGAGAAATATGGAAGTACTTAAAAAAAAAAAAAAATCAGTAAATGCACTTAGTTTTAACAGCTACAAATGTGTTTGCCACATCACATACTTAGATCTGGGTATATTATTACCTTGTACTGTTTAGTTCAATGCTACAGATACTAAATATAGATAATTAAGGTACAGTGATGAGGGAACAGGAGCAAGCAAAAAGAAAGCATAACAGTTGATCAGCATTCACATAAATCTATGCAAGAATACATGTGTACAGGGTAACTATCATGAAGATGCAGTATCCATCCCCCTCTTCCTAGAGTAAGGGATAACATTATTCTAGTACTTGAGGTAGAATATTCTTATGTGAAGTTCAATATTCAAGACTCACAGGAGAATATAAATACACTGAAGCATTATGAATCATCCTGAGAAAATATACTTTTTTTTTCTTTAAAACCATACAGCATTCAAAAAAGTGGCCGTTTATCTTTTCTTCATTTATGGTGAGTTATTTAAACATTTCAAAAACCCATACTGGGACAAGCACCCGCTCAGTTAAAAAAAAAAATAAAATTACCCTAATACGGGCAAGCTATTACAGAAGAGCCAAATTTCCTGAAAATCATCTAAGAAAAATTATCTTCACCCTCTCACTAGTTAACCATAACCTCTAAGAAACAAAGGAAGTCAGCACAAATAAGCCAGTTACATGGCCAGGAAGTTTCTGGAATTAAGTTCAAGCAGCTCTAGCACATGACAAACAAGTCAGTAAATTTAATTATTTCCAAATGGACTGCACTGAAGCTCCATAAAATAAATGCTACCAAAAAGTCTCTACAGCATGGAAAAACTCTTCTGTCATTCTTCCCTGGGTTCCCATCTTGACAGCTCAAGCAAGTTTTTCCAAGCATGTACAACACTCATGGCTGCAACTGATTTCAAGAAGAATAAAAACCAAGTACTGAAGTACTAAATGAAATGTTAAAAGCTAAGATATCTAAAATAAGATACTAAGTAGTAGGAAATATTTTTAACTTTGTGCCCACATGAGTCTGGTCAAACAGGAGCACCCACCCTTCCAAGTATAACGCAAAATCAGAGAGTTGTACCAAGTGCTCATACCAGACAGTGATCAAGGCACTCGGAGCCTATGAGAAAGCAAACAACTTTGCTTTTCCATCAGTGTTCAAACACTGTAAATACCATTTTCTTTACCATTTTGTTCAATCTACACAATGTGCAATGCTCACTTAATAATCAGTTATTCAATATTTTTTTAACTCCTGTTCAGTGTGGGTATGCAATCCTATGATTATTGAAAAGCAAATATAGTAGGCCACAACTTAAGAAGCCATAGACACCTTTATTTTCTCATTTCTTAACTGAATGCGCTATTTTGCTATTCTAATGGTTTTAGCAATTAGCCTATGTGCACACATGCATACCTACCTCTATGTAGGTTCTCCAGGCGGTGTCCACAAATTTGAAGAGCACATTAAGTAATTTTGCATGATGCTTATAGATAGTTCAAAAACTAGTCAGAATGTCTGGCTGCCCCAGACATTATTACCACTCAAGCAACCATTGCTCCTATTGAGAAGTGAGCTTTCACAAGCAGCTCTTCAGCAGTGCCCAGGACCAGAGGCAATGGCCACAAAGTGAAAAAACAGGAGGTGCCACGTGAACATCAGGAAATACATTTTACTGTGAGGGTAACCGAGCCCTGGCACAGGCTGCCCAGGGAGATTGCGGAGTGTCCACCCTTGAAGATACTCAAAAGCCACCTGGACATGGCCCTAAGCAACTGACCTGTTGGTCCTGCTTGAGCAGGAGGTTTGTACCAAATAATTTCCAGAGTTCCCTTCCAACCTCAACCAGTCTGTGATTCCACAAAGAAACCACACCAGAAAGGGAGAAGGGACATACGTTGCCACTAAGCTTCACAGCAGAGGGAGACTGAAGAGACTCCCTTTTGAAATCTGGCTTTCTAGCAGGCTTTAATTACTAGCCTTTTCTCCCAACTTTGTTTTCTTCTACCCATTCTCCTTAATCTATCTCTACCTTGACCTCAAATACCTTCTCCCCCTCCCTACACAGTTATCCTATACTTTAAGCCCTCTCTCCATATCAAGTTACGTCAGTTTTGTACTTTCCTCAGGCTTTTCACCTTAGGATCCAGGTAACTGCTAAATTCCAGGTAGAAATAAGCACATTCAAACGGGAATTATTTTAATATTTTTAAGTGTATGAAACCTGGCTAGGTTTTTACCATCACTTATGAAAACTCGACCAAATGCATAACCATGAAAAGGTGACTCTTTCATTCTTTATTAAATATCATAACAGCATTAACAGTGTTTAAATTAAACCTTTTAATTTTTTCTTCTAAAGTAGCTTCTTTCTCAACAATTAACTGTTTTGGCTTGAATTAAATAAGAGTCAGGATTAAACCACATGCAAATCCATAAAATAATCAGGCTGTGGCAGTCATCCAATATAGGGAGGGTGGAGAGAAGAAAAAAAAAGTCAACCCAGACACATTTGGCAAACGTTACAAGCAATTTAAAAGCTGTGTCTTAAAGGGGAAGCTTTAGGAACTTTAATTATAGATAGCAGTTCCAGACCTGTCCACCAGAAAAAAAAAAAAAGCCACCCCTGAAACCCTCAAAAAACCTAGTAAGACTAGATGTTTCAACCTCTTTTTGTGCATTTGGTAAAGAAACACCCAATATTTTTAATAAGCTTAGAAACTCCCATATATATCAACATCTATTCTGAACTAATATATCTCACATTTTTATCTGCAAATCTGTGTATATCACAGGATAGGAGTACTGTTACAGAATTCCATTATCAAATTTACAAATTTCAGGTTGACAGCCATGATACTGATGAAGGCTTTGTTCCATTTAGAGCAGAGATCTGAGACAAAGAGAAAGGTACAGATTCAATATGATGTAAATAGCATGGAACTGGTGGTTCCCTTGCTCTTAGCGACAAATAAAACTGACACTGCAAGATAAACAAAAGACTGCTTTAAATGTACATGCTTTGATCTTTAAAATAAAAAGAGTTCTTAAAATGAGCCTAAGGATTACAAACCATACACAGAGCAGCCAGTGATCTCAAAAAACCAAAGAACTAAAAAACCCCTCACCTTTGCACAAACATTGAACCAGGATCTGGTTTTCTTGCTTGGGTTGGTTTTTTGGGCGGTTTTTTTTGTGTTTGGTTTGTTGGGTTTTTTTAATTTCTTAAATTGTCTTCTGTTCTGCCATAAGTTTAAGACCATATCAAGAAGCCCATATCCGTTACACAAGCATTTCTTTCCTGCACGATACTGCTTCATCAGAAGTTTCACTTAGTGAGATGTTTTAACAGACGTTAAATCAAAAAGAGCAGTTAATGCAAAATCATGGATACACTAGACTGCTGCTAAGTCTAATAATGAGGAGAGACCTGCAATCAAGAACAGATGAGTTGTTGCTGGTGAAACAGGAAAGGCTGAAATAAAGGAGAACAGTAACAAAATCAAAGCTTAATACAACAGGAAAAAGAAAAAAAGGATAATGAGCTACAAAATGAAATGCAATTAGCCAAGCAAAGTGTTTCAAATCATACATACAGGGTGGGGTAACCACTCCCTTCTGAAGTACTGCAATTCATTAGATATTGCATGCGTATAATTTCTTTACCACAAAACTTAGATCAGCAAACTGATACACTTAAAACAGATGTGAATGTAATTTAAGTTTAAGACTGCCAGTTGCTTACTCAGTAGGACATCTGCAGGATTACCTGAAGGGAACAGAAGTTTCGTAAGTAAAATGGCATTTTCTACAATGGTAACTGGGATAAAACCCCTCAAAGCCCTAGCCTCTTATACCAACTTTTATCATAGCTTCTTATTATTTGGGCTTTCTAAAGGGTTTTACATGAATACCTTTCTGTCACTATGAGAAAAATAAAACTCTGCAGCTTGAGAAGAAACATATTAAGTGTTTAATATTGTTTTGTACTAAGTAGAGACTAGGCATATTCTCACCAGAGCCTTCGAAACTCATTTCTGGGTGATGCTATTTTGTCATTTCACTACCATGAAAAGCATTAACAAATTCTGCTTCCTGGATTAACACTGCAGGTTAATATTGATAATTGGATTTATATATCTGCCAAGAAAATGTGATTCAATGTTCATTCACAATACTTATTTCTCTTAAGGCTTAGCATCACTCACTGTATCCACATGGTCAGTAGGGACCACATAATAGTACTGCTACAGTAAATGAACAAGTCACAAAAAAATCCTTAATTGTGACAACACATTTTCCTAACAGAATTTAGCAATTCTACCTGTAATTATAAAACAAAGTTATCAGATTCAATTTTTTAACTACCTTTGTGTTCCTGTGAAGAAGGAAATGCTACACAACCAATTAAAGAACAGCATCATTGGCAGTTAAATATTGTCTAAGCATAGACTACGGAACCTGTTTTACAGCTTAGTTACAGTAAAACTAGAAATGGAAGCCTTGGAGAAAAGCGTAAGATATTTGATCATATACACCAGTTAATTACTGGCACTACTGTTTTCCATGAACCCAAATTTCAACTAAATCACGAGTTTCATTTGTAGCTCAAATTATACTGCAGTGGTATCTCTCTTAGTTCCTATCTCCTTGGGCCCCCACAATTTGGTAGGCAAATCAGTTTCCACCAGGGCACACAAGGAGAAGGGCACTAAGCCTGCATTACATACAGTTATTTGCTTTTACAGAAAATCCTTTGACACTCATTTTTCTCTACACTGCTTTACCCTGGAAAAAAAAAAAGTACCGCACATAGTCATTTTGCACACCCAACTATAAACTTCTGAGAAAAGACACTAGGATCTCGTTAACTTGGATATTGTTCATTACAAGATACCAAACTACTGTTACAAGGCTTATGTTTCTAGCACAGGTGCTGAGCTTGTCTATACAGAGCAATATCAATGGCCTTTATAATACAACAGCTTAATACAAGCACTATTGTGTACTATATTTCACAAAAATTACATCCCTGCAGCAACTCCAGCACAGCCTCACTTAAGTTCAGTTCATTGCTTCTGTGTATATTAAGCACTTTTGCTGTATTAAATCCCCTTCCATACGAACCAGTTCCATACATCTTTAACCCCGACTGTAGGGATTATATAGCAGAACATCTCAAGAACAAAGGGACATCTAAACAGATTCATAATGCAATGTTGCAATCAGAATACTAGGAGTTACTTCTTTCTGTACCAGCACCAACAGCTGATAAATGGAGTATTGTTTTAACCCATACTATCCCACATTAACAGTGATCATCGCAAATATGCTGTGGTTTGCAGAGACAAACATAATGCCTTGCAAGTCAGCCTCAGCAATAACAGCAGCAGCAGCATAAAAGTTCTTGGACCAATTGCTGCAGCAATAGGAGGAGATAATTAAAAAACTCATTCAAGTGAGTGTGAAGAATTTTTGTCATGTTACATTTATGCTACTTGGTTTGCATACACTTAAGAGAAGGTCAACTGGTAAAAAAGGCTTAGAAACCTCACATTCCAGCAACGGCTGGAAAGTCCTGTGATAAAAGACAAGATACTTGCAAAGGGCTACTGAGGTTACCTAGTTACTACCACCAGCACCTGCAAACTAAGGATACTCCATAAACTCAAACGCTACCAAGCACTTGTTGGCCAGTCTCACACTGGCAGAACAACACGAGGGCTACTGCGCTCTGCTCCTTTTAACAACAGTAGAATGGTACCAGCAAAACATGAAAAATCCTGACAGCCTCAGATTAACAAGGGTTCCCAAATTCCACTTTTCTCCTAAGCTCATGAATTGAGAAAAGGGATTTCTTCACTGTGCTCCACAACCTACCTGATCACCATGGCAATCTCACAAAAAATAACGTTGCTTGTTCATGACTAGAATCTTTACCAACTTGCACCTCTAAGATGAAAAATCAGCATGAAGAGCATGCTGCCACAGAATAACCCATTTGCTATCATTATCATGATCATATCAATAAGATTGTGATGTTCCTCGTGATTTTGTTAATTCAGAAGCTTAACCCACAGAAACAAAAAATAAGCAGAGTTTACAAATTAATTAGACAGGAACTCCTTAAGAGATAATTAACCAGCTGCAGGTTTCACATGTATTTGTGAGCCTGAAAGGGATATGGCAGTGTCTTGTGACCAGATTACAAGACGCTGAGAAACATTCTTTAACTGCATAAGCAACATCTGTGAACCTCACTGATGGCTGAAAGAAAAAAAAAATTGCTCAAGACATTCTCCTCAGTCATTTCAAAGCACTTTCAGAATACATGCAAAATTAGCAGGGTTCATCCTACAAACTGGTGAACAGACACTTATTAAATTTGAAAGCCAAATTAAATACTGCAACCAGTTTAGTGACATACAGATGCAGATAACTTTCCACGGTTATTTGGAGAGTTAATGGATTTTGTGAAGTATTCATATGCTATTACCAGAAATACAATTAAATAGATCTTGAATTTCACTTTTGAAAATACCTCTTTTTAGTAAAGATCCATAAAAGATCCATAAACACAATAATGAGATTTTATTTACTTATTATAAAACAAAATTGCTCTAAGAATCAAAAGAGTCAAAGTTCTGAATGAAAAACCTAAGAGGCAGTACGAATTGCAGCTACACAAGCCCTCAACTTGAGATGGTGCAACAGCAACTCCAGGGATGCTCAAGTCTTCAGGGTGGTTTTGTAAGTCAACAGACATTGCTGCTCTCCACAACCTACACTAGGGTGCCAAGGACTTTGAACAAGTGACCAGAAGGGGATCTTTTCAGTGTTCAAGTGTCTGACTGGACGGTGTAAAAAAGATGAAGCCAGATTCTTCTTGGAGGGTGCCCCTGAAAGGACAAGTGGCAATGGACATGAACCGACACAGAGGAAGTTCTGTGTGAGGGTAAGAAAAGAGCATAACGGCGCAGAGGTCTGAACACTGGAACAGGTTGCTCTGAGATGTTGCAGAGTCTCCATGTTGGAGATATTAAAAAACATGACTTGGCAACCTGCTCAAGGTAACCCAGCTTGAGAAGGCAGTCTGGATTTCCAGGTGCCTTCCAGCCTCAACTACTCTGTGATTCTTTGATTCTTTCGGAGTTATCACAAGCTACAGTGCATGATGTGTCAGAGTACTACACGACAACAGGAAGGAATTTCTCAAATTCAACAGAAGGAGCACAAAACTTCATCTTATCCCTTTCTTTTTCTACAGGGCCCTGGTCCACGGTTAACTCCTTCATTTTAATTTGCCATAACCTTCTTTAGCCCCAGATATTCCTTTGCTCCTGCCCACACTTCAAGGCAGCTAGCAGTTTTCTAAACATTATGTTATCCACAGTCCCTTCAGATATGCCTAAATTAAGACAGTTCTTAAAATCAGTATTGCTGATCTCAGCTCAGATGCCTACTCTGCCAAAGGTGAATTGCCTGTTCTGTTTTTCAATGCAAAGTGAAGTGCCTCCTGAATTTTCAGATTATGTCTTTACAGCTTCCTATTAAAAAAAAAAAAGATAGCTTTGCTTCTTTCTTCCCTGTATCTTCTACATTAAATAAACCAACTTGTTATGTTGTATAGTAGAGGGCAGCTGATACTGCTGTGTATACCACAACAGAAATAGTTACTTTGGCAACCAGAAATTCATAAATGCTTGTGAATTTCAGGGATGGATCAGCAATTGCAACTTTTGTTTTGAAATAGTTTCAATGATCCATCACCAAAATGCTAATAAAACTAAGGCAATAGATTATTCACTTACAATACCTATCAGAGGCTCCCCGGAACGGAATGATTTCTCTGGGTCAACTTCCTAAACTGGCAGAAGCAATAGGAGCTGTGCCATCTTCCTTCAGGACCATAAAAACAAAACAGAGATACAAGATGAACTTTAACTCCCCTTGAAGATGCTGCACGCAACCTGAAACAACTCTTCAAGACCCATGTTTGCCTCACCCGTGGATTATCCCCCATTTGTGATTTTACTTGTATAGCAAGTTACTTATTAGCTGCTTAAATTCTCTTTGTATTACAAAGAGAAGACTGTCAGGTCTAAAAAGCCATGACAGAACGCTGTGGAGTACAACAGAGAATACTATGCCATAGTGCTACAAAACCTCAGACATAGAAGCAGGACATCAATGAAACAAACATGTAAAAATGTGTCACCATCTCAAGTCCTCCTTAGGATTTTAGTCATTTTAATTTGCTGTGGAGATGCAGAACAATGGGGAAAAATTTACTGCTTAGAACACCAAAGAGCTGAAAAGGTTTCAGTGAGAAGTTATGGAAAGGGACCAGACTATGTAATTTAATTCCGACAAGAATAACAATCTTTTGCGTTTCTATTGCTTGCTTAACTCTAAGCGTACTTACGATTTCTCTGGAGGGTACCAGCGCTGACTAAGCAATAGCTGTTCAAATTAGAAAGGATAGCTTCCTATAATGAAGGAAGGATGACTGGCTTCTATCTCTCTCCTACTCAGAGTAAGCTGGGAATCTAGACAGAACTCTTAGTTTACAAGGTCCCTTCTCTATATAACATCCCTCTCCCATTTCAGCATATGGGGTCAAAGAGCCTGGTACCCAGTCAAAGACACAGCTCTAAGAAGAGTTTTTAAGTTTCTTAACTCTGTTGTGAAACCAATGCCTGCCCTATTTGCCATTTGCAATTAGACTGCCTAAGCACAATTCAAAGGCTACCAAATCACATCCATGTATCAAAGATTGGCTCAACATCTCTTCCCCACAGAGGGGCACTAGGGGAGGAAAAAGCCTAAGTAAGCATGTCCATTCGTACACATCATGTGCCTATTATAACAATTACTACTACATCAAATATAACAATATAAACCAGAAGAGAGGGATACTATTTGTGGTCCTTCTCCCAGATACACAGAGTATAACTGGCATTGAAACCATCACTTCTGACCTGCTTAAGCCTCTTTCATTATGATGATTTAATCCATCATAATGGATTAAAACACATTTCTCAGAGTTCCTGGAATTTTCAGTAGCCTCAATTTCCCCATCCTGTTCACAACAAAATTTGATCTCCTGATGACATCCTCTAAATACTGACAGTCATTATGGTGTTAGAGAAATTATTTTGTACACCCTGGTCCTGATACAACTAAAAAAAAAAAAAAAAAAATCAGGCAAGAGCAGGTAGAGGCACCAATAAAAACCTCCTCACATGATCACCTGCCCATATTTATTAATCTGTCCAAAACACATTGCTTTATTCCATGTTATAAATGCAGTTTATGCAGCTATGCAGTACACAAAAAAACCCCACTAATTTAACAGCTAAACAAATTCTGTTAGTGAATTCCTCACCTAGAATTCCTGCTTGAGGAATTTTTTGAAGGCAGATACACTACTTCTCACCATTGGAAAATGGAAAATGTCTTACTACCACACTCAATCATTGAAAATATTTGGAAAAGATAGGGACAAGCACTCTGACCTCCCCATTTAAAATAAAACTGTCATAGAACCAGTAATTCACACAGTGAACAGTAAGGCATACGACTCACAGCTTCAAAGGTTAAGATTGGTACTTCAAGCATCTTAATTAAAAAAAAAAAAGAAAAAAACACCACACAAAATGCCTATTTATTGCCCGCTTCCCACTTAATTAGCAGGGAAGGATACTGTTACTTTTTCCTAGTACTGAGTCTTCCACTTTCCTTGAGAGTTACCTTGTGTTTTACATAAGTCAAAAGGTTTCCTCACGCTACCATTTCAGATTTATAAATGAAGAAAGTAAAAATCCTATTTGTAATACTAAAAAGTACCTGCAAAAACCAGAATCAGACTAGGGATCCAAGATCAAATCAATATATCCAGGTCATCAAATTTTCAGGATCTTTTAAAAAACCCTTTCCACCCCTCCCCCTCCCCCCCCGATCAAGAAACAATACAGGCAGCACCTTCAAAAAGCATTACATACTTTTCCTAAGCATAGGATCTGTGCCTTTAAAGGAGACGTAGAGGCTACTGAAACTTCTCTAGATATATTTAGACACTCCCACGCACTATCTTTTTTTTAAACCAAAAAGCAGATCATTAACACTAGTAAGACTTGCAGACCACAGGTAATTCAAAGATTTGTGGAACTGATGACATAGTATGAGTCTACATGAAGTATTGTCATCTGCCTAAAAAACAGATCTTTACCAAGATCCAAGCTTTCAAGAACATTAAAATACTTACACTTGTTCGACCACAGGTCTACCAAATACAGCATGTGGCTTCGGAAACAGCCAGAAATGAATACAAAGTACAGCATAAGAATGCTCAAGCATGTAAAGACAACCCTGAACATTCTCCCAAAGACTCGGCCCCATACAGACACCCCTCAAATACCCTATTGTCCTCATTGTGTCAGATGATCTCTTCCCTAGATCTAGACTTTGGTGCAGCCCTGTTTCTTGGGCTTTACCTGTTTAACAACACAGCCCAAAAGCTCAAAAGGGCACCATTTCATGCCATATTGACAATAAGACAGTTGTAACAAGAAGAACAATTTAATACAAGAACAATTTATCAAATATGGATTAGCAAGTAAAGACTAGTTTAGCTCAAACTTGATGTTATTATCCTTACACACAAATTACTGGATGGAGTTTTACAAACTGGTTTGTAGCAGACTACGGCAGTTGATTACAGTAGTTACTCCAGGACCTATTAGCCTTACCTTGTGGTAAAAAGAATATAGCTCTAAGGAACAGAACAAGCTAAAAACCAAACTGCCTTAGCTAACCAAGTGTCACAACAGTTAATCTAAAAAGACTGGGTAATAATTCAGCCATATGTTCAAAATATTTTTTTCTAAAAATGTCACATTCTTTACTAA
This sequence comes from Pterocles gutturalis, assembly GCF_000699245.1. NCBI lineage: Eukaryota > Metazoa > Chordata > Aves > Pterocliformes > Pteroclidae > Pterocles > Pterocles gutturalis. The sequence goes on from NW_010144052.1 coordinate 32,595, forward strand.
AAGGCCACAAAGCACAGAGCTTGTTTGAAGAACCTTGACTGGTTACACACAAATGTAAACAAAAAAGGTTAGGATCACAGAGAAACTAACATAGGGCTATAGGATTTTTCACCTACAGTAGCTCACGTGAAGCACACAACTAGAGAACTCCAGTTCTACCATGTCTTGAGATTGCTTTCACTGAATACTGAAAACAGAGCTAAGTGGTATCTGTCTGAAAGAACACAGGAGCCTAGAAATTCCTAAAGTTATGACGTTATAGCTGTAGTCATAGTTTAACTGTGTTCTTATGACCGCATCTAGTCAGGAGTGACTGTTCTCATTTTATCAGTCAGTGCTGTTAAGCATAGCAGTTCAGCTATACAAATTATAATTAGATAATATAATAATATATAATAAATATAATTAGAACTTTTACTCCAAAAAGGGAGCTGAACAGGGCAGAAAGTAAAAATACCATACTTTTTGCACACTTTTGTAGAATTGTGTTTCAAGTCAAAAAGAATTCCCTTTCTTCCTCTCAATTGTTCCAAAATTCAACAGATTTCACTATCATGAAAATCTCATTTAAATTTACTAACAAAAACAGAACATCCTTTATCTGCTTATGCCTTCAAGTAATTCTTTTGCAGAATTGGTTTTTGCAGATTTGTAATACTCAAACAACAGAAACCATCTATTGACCTTTGTCCTTTGAAATACCCTACTGTCATACTGATCTGATAGCCATTACGTGTAATACATTTATGTAAGGAACCCTGACCACTAACATCAAGTTACTACATAGCAGCAGTTCCACTTGTTCTTCTTTGCCTCTCCATTTATCAGTTTAAATGGAATTAGAATGGAAATTGAATAGGGTGTGTTTTCAGTACTTCAAGAAGTTTAGATCAATTGATTCATTCATCTCAACACTCATTAAGAGTTGTAATAAGTTGCCTTAATTTCAATTTTTTCAAAAATACATTGTTTAATATTTAGAAATTGTAAGCAAAACACAATAAAGTCTTCCTGAAGAAACAATTATTCTTTCTGGTTTAAAAGCAACTCTCTAACTGGTACAACACCACAGAACAATATCAAGTTACCACTCTCAGTACTTTCTGATCCTCTTCAATGTATTTCCACTGATAGCAGACAAACATGTGACATTAACAACAGAGTCCTATACTCGCCACCAAATAAACTATCTAGGCCTTGTAGAAAGAGTTGATCCTAAACAATCCACACATTTTCTTCACTATATCTTGTACCTGTCATAAATATGCAGAGTGAAGAAGTATTATACAGACCCAGTTGTAGAAAAACATTAATAAAGCACCAATATTGAAGACATTGTCACAGGATCTTATGCTGTAAAGCAAACCTTATAGGCAGTAACAGTGATTTTTTTTTTCCTCAGGCAAGTAATAGAAGGTAAGAGTTCACATATATATGAGTTCCAGTTATAAAATACAACTTGATAAAAATAAAAATTAAAAATTTTCAAGGCTGCTGATAGTAATCTCATAACACCACCATGTATTAAGATGTTAGCCACAAGGAGGTGCAGCAAAATAACAGAGCTTCCATATGTAGCAGATCATTAACAAAGCAGAACTTGCTACACCTAATATCCACTAGGAGAGCCCATTAGATAGTGTCAATTTTGCATACACATATCAGTTTTCTAGAGGTGAATGAATTCCTGCGTGTTCCCTTCTTTCAAAGTACCTGATCAATGCATTATTCTTGCATATGAAACAACAAAATGGGCACCAGCTTTTCCAGTTAATTTGGGAGAGATTTCCTATGCACAAATACGATTTACTATTACAATACCTGGCATTTCTGGAATATCTGACAGCAAATAAGACTTAGGGGAATAATTCTAGTTCAATATTTCATTTTATTACTGTTGGCATGATGGATAAGCTATCATAGCCACATCTTTGAACAAAAATAGTAAGGCTAGAGTTTTTTATTCTTAAAAATTTCACTGTGTATTGTAAATAACTAAAGGTAACTGTCAAAAAAGCAGCAG
>NW_010144052.1:34648-50572 GCF_000699245.1 Pterocles gutturalis
ATTAAAGACAATTAGCTAACCGGTTTCAGTCCTTTTTTTTTTTATTCAATTGATAAAATATAGTTCACCATAATTTTCAAAAGACATCTTCTTAATATTACAACTGAAGAGCTTCAAAACCTTACTTGGGGAAGAAGACAAAAAAAAAATCACAAAGATTAAAAACCCACATATCATACAAGATTTCTTCCCTTAAGAAGATCATCTTGCATTTATAAACTATACACACTGTATTTCTGTATCATAGAAGTGGAATAGTTGTAAGAATATAATCATCTAATTTAATTTGATACTGGATATTTACAAAACTCAATGCAATTCTATTAAAGAATGAAAAAAAGGATGTAGTCTTTAATTCTGAGTGACAGAACTTCAGACTTCAGAGAAACAGATATGGATTGAACCAAGTTTGCACCTCTATTTTTTGCTCAAGTGAAAATGAATGTATGCACAGTGCAGACTGACATTTCTTTCTATTTCAGCTTAACACAGTCCACAACTGACATCTAAGCATGAAGTTCTTAAATTTTATTGCCAAAATAAACACAGAAGTGTTGAGCTTGATATTTCACCATGATTTTTTTCTTCCTCTCCCTAATTTACTGCAACATTTGCAGAAGTCCCCAAGAAAATTCAGAACTGTAGAAGCCTACCAAACAGAATAACTCATACCAGAAAATGCAGGAGCTACAGAGAATAAGCTGTCTGTAAAACAGAGTGTAAGAGCAAATCTCACTGAAGATGTATTTCCCACTGTTGAAAAAGCAAATTAGACTGCTGTTCCTGAATTACAGTATTTGTAAAATGTGTTTATAGCTGTACTACAGCAAAAGGCTTCCCCCCTCCTTCCCCAATCTCACAAGCAATGCTTCCCCTCTTTGTACTTCCACATTCTTTCACCTCATTTGTTAAGTACTGCTTAAACCCAAATATACACTATCTGCATATTTTATAAAGAAGAGATACTCTAACTTCATTTTATTTTCTCATATGAAAGAGTACAACTGAACTGCAGAGCTAGAAACGTAAAGCTGAGATGTAATTATGACTTAATTACTATCAGGCCTTTAGTCTTCAAGAGAAAAACATTATCAAGATCATAGTGGGTTTTTGTCTCCTAATTAGAAGAACAAAACTGTTAAATGTATAACCAAAAAATACATTATGCAGTTGAACAACTCATAGTGAATAACTGAATTTTTTTTCTCCACTTGAACAAATTATATACAAGACAGCAAAAATTTCGAGGTGCTCACAATAGCCCAAAACGAATATCTTGCTTCTCACAGGAAACCATGTTAAGCAACTATGTTACTAAACAACACAGTCACAAAAGAAATGCTTTACCTTTTCAGAAGACAAGGGTATTGTAATGTAACCTTCAGATAAATAAAAACTTTTGAACACTATATGGCTTCAGGACTCCATTATGGTGCTGAGGTTGTTATTCTCTTTTGCAAACTGGAAGTTATGTAATAAATTTCTTAATATCTCTCTGCACAGGGTTTGGGTACAGAAGAGCCAGGGAGATCCAACTCCTAATGTTTGCTACATTTATTTATTAAACACGCACTGCATATAGTTAGAAAAGGACTCCAAGTTCTGTGGTTAATATTCAATAAATAGACATTACAATATCACGGACAAAGTCTTACCAAAAAAACTTAGTCAGATCTTACAAGATCTGCTTATTCTCTAGAAAAAGGACTACCATCCACAAATTCCCTTCAACAGTAATTAATCATGTAGTTTCAATCATTTCTAAAGTCAACAGTTAAGTGACTGAAAAGCACATAAAAATCTATAATGAACAAAACCAGAAAAATGTGGCAAGTAACACCTTCATTCTCACATTAAAATAATTCTTAATAGATAAAATAATCCCCATTCACTTCCTCATCTTGCCCTATTTAACAACTGCTCTCCATGGTGGCAATCCTAAAACAGAACTGTGACACAAAAAAGGGTCATTTCTACCACCGATCTTCATCATACTGTCTGGAGGTTCACTGAAGACACATGAAGGTCCTAGAAATAAGCAAATTTGTCCAAAGCAAGCCACAGCATCAAATGGCTCTTCATTAAAACGCATCACTAAGCAGTTAGCCAGTCATGATTTGAGCAACATTTCCCAACAAGAAATGACAGCCTGCAAGATTCCATAAAATTGCAACACACAACAAAAAACTACAAAACAACTTAAAACATACACTAATCACAAGCAAAACCCCTGAAGCTCCATCCTAACCTTTCATCTCTTTAATACAAACAGACAAAACAGTGAAACACATATGACTGGAACTTCTAGAGAGAAATTACAATTATCACTGAATAGAAGAGCTCAGCATACTTCAGTATTCTAACTTAAAAGCAGTCTAAAACCTACGGAGTCTTTTTTTTGGTTTGGTTCTTGTTCAGTAAACCCAAATGCTGAGCCAAGAACTCTACAATCCCTATAATTCAAAAGAAGAAAATTAAGACATTCCAAACAGCTTTCTGTATACGGAGAGAGGAGCAGTAACGCTCTGAAGAACACCTCACGTCACTGACACAGCTACAAAATCTACCTAAAATGCCTTCTCAGTATATCCGCCAACAACACTCCATGTCACTTAAGCTCTACCTTCAGGTTGCTTAAGCAGAATAGATGAAAAAGTTTGCTGTTTTCATCCTCCAGCTTTGATTTAATGAAGTTGTGCCTCAACTGCAAAAAAAACATACAGGTATATCTTACAGTATTACCATGTAATTAGAGGGGGGGGGGAAATCATGTTTGCTATTTTGCAAAAGGGCTACTTGATGAATATACTCTTTAACTAAAAGAGTCATTAAAAATAAGTGTCAAAGAAAACACCGACCACTTTTCTACACTGAAACTGCATAAACAACAGCATACCAATAGAAGGGCATGAAAGAGCAAAGGCACCACTCTGAACAGAGCCAAGCAACAAAGGTGAAAACCACATAGCGAATTCAGATACAGCCCAGGACATTTGCAGTTTCTACTGAAAGGCTTAAGCATGCTATAGATTTCTGTTTTCCCAAATTTTGCTCCAATTTGTATTACTCCAACTTGTTTCACAAACCTCCTAAAATAAGACATGCAAAACAAGGCAATTAAATAGGCCCATTCATGGAACTCAGTGTTGTTTCAGGTCATGCTCAGTACAACTTATTATACAACATGGATTTTTAGGACTCTGTTTATTTTTCTACTCTTTCCAAATTTAATATATTTTATTTACTCCACTTAATGTCTTTGAACAATTGGTTACAATCATTTATACCATGTGCTTCATTACATAAACTCTCTGAAGGCATGACAGCCATTTAAAAAGACATACACTACGCTTACTTGATGTCCCATAATTTTGGTAGAATTTTTAAAAAAAATTTCAAACTACTTGTTTGCAAAAACTGACTCTCAGAAGTGCTGACAGAAGAGATATAGCTTTCAACACATAACAAATGCAGGTAAATAATTCTTAATTATCTGGCAGTTTAACTAATCTGTTTCACACTACCCAAGGACCAACTCCTGTTTTCACCTAATCCGTCTTTTCTGAAAGGGAAGAGTCACAAGGACATATGTTTAATAGCATTTAGATTTTAATTCAGGTATGACATGTTCGCAGTATTTCAGAAGCACAGCAACTTGAACCAAAACAAATGTTAGTGAATAGCTGCACACTAGAACTCTAACTCATCTGGAATTTAGTCCAATTATTACCTTGACTTATATTCCATTTTTTTTAACACTCCAATCACAGCTGTGCCATACATAGCTAGCACTGGCACATGCACAGTATTCTCTCACCCCACTACTGACATCTTAACTAGAAATCAATTTGGGAACTTATTTTGTATATTTCTCCTTTGAGAAGATTACATTTCTCTTAGGTACTGCTGTACAATTGCTCAACACCTGCTTTCATATTTTTACATTAGGTTGGGCTATGTTTCTCCTCCTCCAACGATTTGGTTTCACTAATAATTAAATGGCAATACTCTTTTCCTCAGGTAGAATTATTAGAAAGCATCTTAATGAGTTATAATAACTATAAAACTGACACACACAACATACTACTTCATTCTGTATTGGTAAGGATCAATGTCAGAACAAGAATATCCACTTGTCTTGACTTAATCACAGAAAAGGAAAAAAGACTTATCAAACTGAAGAAGTTAGTAGAAAAAAATAATATGGTATGCACACATTCCAGCAGAAGACTTCCTTGAAAATTATTTAAGAACACTTCCCTTCATATTGCAGTATTACATATACCTTTTGGATAGCTTCTCTTCAGTTCACATATATTGGAGGCATATTTAAAGAACAAAAATTTCAATATAATCTGTGGCCTTTCTACAAGCACTTCCAGTTTTCTAAAAAAACAAATCAGGATAAAATAAGCTGTTAGTACAATATAATTTTATTTATTCTTAGATATTTTACATCAAAGGCACAAAAGGTATATTCCTTGTATTAAAAAAAAAAATCAATACATCATCACTGGCAGTCCCACATAAAGAATCATAAATTACTACAGAAGTGGTCTGTATGAGAATATCAGTGGCATGCAGTAACACTAGAAAAAGCAGCAAGACATCCCTAAGAGTTACTTTTTAGCCAAGATAGATCAAGTACAGTATGAAATTATGCTTTTTGAATTTTAAATCTGATTTAGTGACAATTTAACAGTTTGATTTATAATAAAACCTTAGAGCATGAACAGTATATTGTGTACACTTCTGTAGTCTTTGAGTCAATCTTAAAGCAAACATCACAGGAAATTCTCTAGCCTACAAATACTCACATCCCCAACATCACTTCTCTTTTACCACTCGCCCTACAGAACCTAAATATGTGCACATACTATGCTACAGTAATATACTTGTGCTTTTGCTTGCAAAATGAAACTAGACAAAAGTATTTTCATGCAAGTATTATTACATGTTAAATATAATCTCAGATTTTGATAGCTTGCCTCTAGATTTAAAGTCCAATTAAAAGCATACTATAATGCCACTTGCGCTGTGGCATCATGACCAAAATCTGTTCTATATAACTACCAGGCATTGACAGACATTAAGCAATCCACATAACATTCAAGTTTATTTCTGGTTTTTGGCAGAGGAATGTCACCACCACAGTCTGCCATACGCAATGAATATGAAAGCCTACAATTTCTTTTAATCTGTCCTGCAGTTCCTCAATAAAATGGTAAATTCGATCAGACAAGGAAAAGGAAGTTAGAGAAAATTCACCATCCATCTCACAAATTTAATCGATTCTAGAGGTCCATTTTAATCTTCATCTCTCATTGCACCTGAAATCCAATTATTTCAGCCTCACAGGTGGACTGGATTTTCATCCCGAGAGATACAAATGAGCCATGAAATGTAAAAAAAGCCCATAAATTCACATCGTACAAATACATATGCTACATACAGAGCTGTCAAAGTCCACACTTTGAACATTAAACTGAATCTGCAGCACCCCGGCTTAAGCCTTTAGCATGACGTATCCTCTCAAACATTAGCAGTGCACCACAAAGACTGCTGTCCACTGAGTAACACCACACAGGGCAGTACAGCTTGCCCAAGCAGTGCTTCACCTTGAGCAGGACGGCCGAAGGCTAGCGGGAGCCCTATCCACAGGGGTAACCTCTCACTACAGCCTTGTCCCAGACCCTTCTCAATCACACAGCCCAGCATAAGGCACACAGTCTTGCTTAAGACCCAGCACACAGGTCTCCCATGTCAGGGCTCCACAGTAGATGAAAAATCTGTAAATATGCTCAACAGAATAGTCTCGTTTTCATCCCTGCTTCCATTCCACTACTGCAACCCAGTTTCCACTATTTAACTCTCAGCAATGTATGCAAAACCAGCTTTAAGGACAGGAAAGACACCATATTTTCCTTTCTAAGTATTAGTTACATTCACAACAGGTGGAAGAAACTGGAAGTGGTCGTTTAGCTGTACTGCAACTTCCATAAAGACAAATCAGGATGGGGGCCCCATCATACAGCCCCTACCCTCAAGATTCGACAGTATAAAAATACCGTTTTATTTTCACGCATTCCACGCCCTACACCATCAACCGTGCACGTTTTATACTACAAGTCATTCCACAAATTTGGGGGTATGTACATTTGTTGGATGGTAAAGGTGCATGGGGCTCGGCAGCTTGACTATTTTGGGTGAGGACTGCTCTGCTGTAACTATTGCTGTACTTCACAAAGTAAAAAGAGAACAAATATAAAACTAATGATCAAAACCGGGAAGTGAGCAAGAAGTTATATTAAACCCTAAGCAATGTAAGAAAAATCCAGATAGTCACAAAGAGAAAGTTACAACTATTGTTAATAAATTCTTTAAAAGTCTAAGATATTAAAAAAGAACTAGTATTTATTAAAAAAATACATAGCTATTGATTTTAGAGTAAAACTGTTTATTCATATTTTCTATAATTAAACAATGTATTTTCACTAGCATTTAGCTTTATATAGTCCAATTATTTAAAAGGACAGCATACTTCCTCTTTGTTAATTTCTTTGAAGAAGAGCAAGCTAACAAGCTTGATCTGTCATTCCATTTTCAGTGAAATAGCCAACAATAGCTCAAATGTTATTTTAAGTGAATGTAACTGGAACAGTCAAACAAAAGGTCACCCATTTTACTGGTGTGGAAAAACACAGGATAGGCCTCCTGGACTCCCAGGGTTGTTCAGTATTTGTATGATCAAAGCCAAGCAGACTTTGGCCTTAATACAAATACCTTCCTGTCTCCCCTGATCCATACATATTATTCGCAACACAATTTTAGCCACTTACCCCATAAGGAAAAAAAACCAAACCACCAAACAAAAACGAGAAAACATCTCCCAGTCTCCAAACTTACACTTAAAACAATCTTAAGTTCCAAATAAATTAACTGCAAATATACATGGCTTTCCTGTGAGATACATCACACAATTTGAGTCAGCAGAAGCAACTGAAAAACAATCAGGTTAGCAGAAGTAAGGCCATGATTTTTTTTTTTTTTCAAATATGCTGTTCACTGACAGAGCTTTAGGCAACTAAAATGTCAATATGTATAGAATTTACTGAAACAGATTTAATGATCTTCAAACAACAGGAACAGCTATTGGGTTAGGAAAAGGAATCAAGGTTCACCTTCTGACAATACTATTTTGTCACTATTACCGTGGGCATCCCACACTGTCAACTTCATACCAAAATCTGGTTTTATTTATAGCAGTAGCACAGTTTTTAAAGAAAGTCAAGCAACCCATTGTGTAGAAGTTGCAGAATTCTTGAAATCCTAAACTGAACAAAACATTTCAGCTCCCCAAGTTTTTCAAGAATTATTTCAGTGATTTTTTTTTATTTGTTTTGCTGTGCTACAGCACCTCTTTTCTTCCTAATCCCCCTCTGTTCTATATATGAGTTTCTGTGTTTGAAGCTCTTCCTGGTTGGCTGTCACTCTTCTTCCTGCATCAAGCTCATATTTCTGTCACTGATTTTGTAGGATATGTACAACCTCTTACCCACGTACATCAGATGACATGTTTTCTATTCCACCTACAATTCTCTCCTTCTCCTTGGTCTTTATGATAGGTTTTAACTAAGCAGCTCTCCCCCATTTCGTTTAAAGATGGGAAATTCTTTACATTTCTGTATAACCTACATCAGGCAATGTCAAATAGGTCTCCCACAATAACTCTGAATCCCATGTTCGCCCATGAGAATACCCTTACTTCCCTCCTAGAATAACATCCCCAAATTACTGCCTTCATGATATCCCTGCCATTATGCTCAATGCAGTAATCTATCACATCAGCTTCGTGTCTCTCCCACCTTCCATATTACCTCTACTTTGCACGCTAGCTCGGCAAAAGGCCACAAATGCCACAATAGGTATTACTAAAGGCTGACCACCAAGACACAGAACGGAGTTCCCCATGTTTCTTGCCCAGTCTCTTCTCTAACCATCTGCCTGTTTCCCTAAGACCTGTATGTCTGCAACAGAGCTGGAGAGCACTGTCCCTCTGCCAAAGTTGACTAGGAATTGAGCAAGTGGTTCAGAAGTTACCGGCAGGGTGGGAGGACAGGCTAATGGACAGATGGATGGACAGATGGAACAATTGCATAAGCAACCTTCCCTCAAACTAAAATAAAACTTTGAAGTCCCACCTGTTCCACAAAGCATTTCATCGGCACTAGCCACTCATCACTTCAAGGTTTTCTGTTTTATAATAGGTTATACTGCATAAAGTATTAGCTTTAATCTATAGACTTACTGGATCAACACATTACTGACTGTACACCATGACGTACAGCTACTGTTTTTAAATACAAGCTGTACCCAAACAAGATTTCACAGTTAAGCAGAAAAATAATGGTTGCATAAAAACATTATAATGGCATATAATTTAAAACATCCTTTGTAATAACAATGCCAATAAAAAAAGGAGAAAGAAAACACAGGATTTTGGGGTGGGCTTTTTTAGGCTGGGGGTTTGTGTGTGTGTTTTTAAGAAATACAAAAAGATATAGAGAGGTAAAAATAAAGACTACTACCAATTAAAGGATCTGCAAAGGCGTCTTGCATTTCAACAGCCTAAGATTGTGTGAAGGGATAGAGAAGAAGCAGTGCTAGATGAACAGATGGATCAGGAAAGTGTGAAGAGGTCCAGAAGGTAGACTCAAATTCTCAAAGCATGAAACTTCTGAAGTGAGCATAGACTCATTGTAGGTGTTTTCATATAAGGATTAGTTAAGGTGAGGGATTTTGTGCATTTCTTCTGGATATTTAAAGCTTATAGATGTAGGTAGACAGCAGCATACTACTTGTGCATGCCTGGAGTGGTGGATCTGGGGATACTGCAAATTTTTGCACAGGTCAAGCAAACAACCAGATGGCAACATTGTGGATGTGGCAGATTAAAAGTAGAAACAAAAAATGGGGGGGAGATAAGAGTCAAAAGGAGAAAAAAAACCCCACCCACAACAACTCATTTGCACTAAAGACATTTGCTTGTTTTTAGCTGGAAATTCTCTTTTCAAGTGCTCAAAAGAAGATAATGCAGCAACGTTATTAAAATGAGCTGAGCATAGTAAGGGAGCAAAAAAGGTGCCCTGGAAACAGAAGAATAATTAAATTTTACACAACTTCTTCCCAGGGACAATTTAGGAACAAATACAGTTTTAGGAAAACACTGCTTTTGAGCAGAAGATCTAACTGGACAACCTGATAAAGTCCCTCTACCATCCCTAATGTCAATTATCACTTCAAAATACCCTAAACAATCCTATTAAAAAGAGCAGCAGGAAGTTGGGGAGGGGGAATTCTATATTTATTAATAGGTTCAGCCTCACTTCAGTAAACACCCATCTTGCAATAAGAAAGGATATCATTAAAAAGAAGTGTATGTTCTGAGGTTCACAACTGAAAACTATTAACAGCTACTGTCATCACTGTGACAGTTACCTCCTCTTTGATTAATAAATAGCTTTAATGTTTGGATGAAAAGTTCTATACATAAGGAACCCAAAAGCAAATTAAACTTTCTGTGATCTCAATTGGTACATAACATAAAAAACAAACGTGTTCTATCATAAATCTATGCCAATCCCCTATTTTTCATCCCTAAAATATATTCTAATAAAACAAAAAACACTTAAGAGCTGCAAATATGTCTGCCAACTATTTTGAACAACATGAATTTGAAACATCAATTAAGATATGAGATTAAAACCAGTCTCACGAACTATATGAGGTGCTGTATGTTTTGACAGTTTTAAAATGTCTCCACCTATGAAGAGGGGGTAGTCACATAAAAACTGAAGTCAGATGGGCCCCAATCCTGCATACACTTCTCCATAAGCAACACAACTCAAGTTGAACATCATGTTTAACTTATTACATATGGACAAATATTTATAGAGAGGGCTTAAAGTGACTCCAGAGAATAAACAAAATGTTGCCAAGTGTTACAAATAAAAAACAGAAGAAGAAACTTTTGCTGCAATTTGTTTTCAGCTGCTGTAAAATTTTTACTAAACACAGCAGGTTAACAAGAATTTCAAACAAGTGCAATAGGCCTGACAAGAAGAGCTTTATGAAGAGCTGACTATGACATATCCCCACCTTCCACGCACCTCAGTGTTGCTATCACTATTTCAGATAACAACCAAAAATGCAATCTATAAAAACCCCACCATCTTGGAAGATGCCAAACAATCAAACTACATTACATTTATTCATGGAAAACTGCTCTGATGAACCTCCAATTAACATGATACGCTGCAGCATGCGAGATACTCTTACCAGACATACTGAAATTTGTTGTAAGAGCCAGCAGAGAGAAATATTCAAATCATTCTAGCAAGCTTTTGAAATGTATGTACTACAGGACTCCCATAAGAACAGTTTCCTCTTTGCTGTCATCTAGAAATGCCGTCCACATAAACAGGGAGAGGAGAGAAAAAGAGCACTGTACACCACCAACCATCGTGAGTCTGCAACGTTAATGGCACAGTGGGCCCTCTGCTCTACCAACACCAGCACAGTGCTGACGCATGCGTTAGCAAACACAGAGAGTTTGAGAGACCTGAATTACATAAAAAATAAATATGACCTTCTTAAGATTAGGAAGTGTAGCAACAAGTAGGAAGCTTATAAACACAAATTTACTGTGCTCTCAAGTTTAATTCAAAAGTTGGTATGCTTTAAAAATAAATATATCAATACAAAGTCGCATTTGCTGGTACAAAGCTTAAAAAAGTTACTATCTGGCAATTATTTTCGGGCCACAAAATCAGATTGTTCTAACAAGTTAAAACGTCACCCAGTCTTTCACATACAGGCCAAACAGAAAGATCCAGACAGGGATAAGACTGTAAAGCAGTGAAGTGATGTACATTCAAGAAGCTATTCAGTTACTTCACATGTAAGTGGGACTTCACAGCTGAGCAGTTGCTCCCTTCATAAGCACTAAGCTCACTCAAAGTAAACCAAACATACTGAAGAACTCCCTAGTGACTCTATGCCAGATAGTTACCCCAGATAATTATCAATTCAGTAGAAACTTAAAAAAAACCAAAAACATTTCAAGATCACAACAGCAGCTTCTACGAGTTTGAAAACTAAGGGTTTCCCCACAAACACAAGGGCTTCACAATTAGTCATTAGATGATGAGATCAACCAAAATATAGCCCTAAGGAACTAAGCTACATAAATATTCTCCCCTACAAATAAATCACTGTAGGTGATAACCACTTCTCTGAATTAAGTAAGAAATGTACTGTTCCTACAATACATTATGCCTTTTAAACACTGGCACCTAATTATGAAGAAAAGTGAAGAAGGGGGTGAAGAAAGTTTTGCTTTCATATTCAAGCTCCAAGAATTATTATTTTTTTATATTTAATCGTTGAGTAAATATTTGATTCTACTGAACCTTACAGTCACATCCTCCCTTTCCTTCAGCAGAATGAAGCAGTGTGTTACCATTAACATCTGTAGTTCTACAGTCACCTGTAAGAAAAGGTTAACAGAGACAATGACACAAATCATCAAAGTAATGGAGCTCTATGTGGCTGGCATAATGAGGATTCAGTTAAAAATTGATTCGCATTTTGTGTTTTTCAGCAAATAAATTTTTTTCTTGGTTTGGGGGCTCCCCAGCCCTCACCCCCCCCCCCCCCTTTTTAATATTGCCAGGCAAGCATTTGTTGTGAACACCACCCACAGCAAGATTATCTTCTCTTTCCAAAGTAAGTGTCAGTGTTAAGTTATCCTATTGTTAAAAATACATCAACTAAAGGATTAATTCACAAGACATTAACAGACAATTCCAACATTAGAAGGCTCAACCAGCTTAGATTAGGAATATAAATTTGAAGCCAATTTGGAACATATTAACATATCTTCTGAAGTAAAGTTACAAAAATAAATCTAATTTCACTAAAGCTAGAATTAAAAACTTCTGGAGACCTAAACACTTCATTATCACAGATAAGTGTTATATAAAGTCATCATATGTTTACTATAGCTATCTACTTATTCCATACACATTCTCCTCATTTTAAGACACAGCAACAAATTATTTAGGTTATTTTGACCCCATAGCAACTCAACAATCAACTATCAATCTTCATATGAACAGAGAAGCAGAACACAACCCTAACTTGAGAGCCCATACATTCATTTATGAAAGTTATTTTGCCTAAAAGCAACAAGCCTGGAAGTTCTCTGAAGGCTAGCCCACTCCTATGAAATTCTCATGGTTGCCTCAGAGAAGGGAGGAAAAAAAATTATGCCGTATTTCTATAGAAACATAGCTGAACATACCCAGAACCTTTTAAATTTATTTTGTTCTTTCACTGTGATTTCATCAAGATATTTAACACAATTCTTTCTGCTATGCTAAAATATCTAACAGTGACAAAGAAATATATTATCACATTCTAAATAAAAACCCCCTCATTTCTAAAAGCTGAATACATTAATGTTGTTAACATTCAGAAGTTTAACGTTTTTCCTTCAATCTATATTAAATAATTATGAAACTCCATAGACTCGGCAAGAGGGCTGATGTCATACAGTGATTTCCTCAGTTTACTTATTGTATTGATTTAATGCTCATTTTAATTTATATTATGAAATTAATTCTTACGGCTTCTGATGCAGAAAGCTGGTATTATTATTCACAAACAAATCTCCATCTAGATACTAAAGCATTATAGTTAGAATACAGAATTTGGAGCCAGGAAATAAACTCTATTACTCACGATATTACATACATTCTTTAATGATAACAAGTCACTAATCACTCTCATGACTTGATGTTCTGATGTAAAGATCAAGATAAAAATCTAGAGTTGCCAGGTTTAACTCATGAGTAGTGCTAATATTCTTTAAAATTCTCAAATAGAAGTTATGACAGATGTAAGCCATTCTTGTTCCTTTCACATGATGAGCACACAGTCCACAATGACTGCATTTATCCTCCATGTCAACATATTTTCAGGGTAGGTCCCTCCCACTACTGGTTCATAACCCATGTTCAAGCTCTGCCTGAAGTAAGGATATAAGCACAAGAAAATTCTCATAAATAAGAATGCATATCTTATCCAGAGCTTAAATAATACCTAGGAAAACTGCAGGTTGTTTTTTTTCTTTCCAGATTTCTACTGCTGAGTGTCGTGTGTTCAAGAGAGAGAAAGCTAATGCTCATATGTGAACAGTTTTCAAGAGCATCCATATATAGTCAGTATTATAAATAGCTATTTTTATAACAGCACTGAACTGGCTTTTCGTTATATATAGAGAGAGGGTGTTTTCTGCATACAGTAATTATTCTCTTATTCTACCTTGTACTCACAGTCTTAGCTCTCCTCCCACTCACATAGTCCTGCTCCATACAGCAGCAGAAATAGCCACTGCTAGCGTCAAACCATGCTGGCACTACAGTTAACTATCCCTGTTTCCAACAGACCAGCCCAAACCCCTTTATAAGAAGAAGTTCTCTCTATACTGACCATACGGTTGTTTACATGTTCTTGTAGCCATATGACTAGTAAAAAAGGCTTACAAAATTGATATTCTCAAGGGTTTTGTTACGAATATAGACCTACAGTAAACATTTCAGTATTTACATCTCAAAGTATATTTTTTTCCTCATCATTATTAAACTAAACTGAAAGGATCTATGAGAACATTAAAAAGATCTGCAATTCTTTGTTCCAACACTTCAAGTTTTGAAAACTAAGACAGCAGATCGGCTACAACACTTAAGAGGTTTGGTAAAACTCTAATTTTAAATTCAGACAAAAGGAATCAAAACAAATTTCTAGTTTCAGCTTCCATAAAGTTCAGATCTAAAACATTAAAATAACCTATTAACATAAAACAACAATGGATTATACATCAGATTCATTAAAATCATCAACATTCAATTAAAGTTAAAAATCAGGCATAATGCAAGTATTTTTTACTTGTGTATTTTTGAATGATGATAACTGCTTTCAACTGCAGGTCTAAGCCCTGTCTGAAACTAGTTAAAAAGATCTAGTTCCAAAACACAGAATAGCACTTGCTCCTTGCAGCACTTGATTACTGGAGCTTTAGATTTCTCCCCTTTCCTATAAACTATGGTCTTTCACCCATTGTCATATACCATCCCGTTTTTCTGCGTGCCAGAAAAATCTAAGGGGATGAAACATGACGACAAAGATTCTGATACAATTTTGATTTAAGCCCCTAAATTTTACAGTTTCAGGTAAATACTGACAAACAAGGCCATACTCCTGAGAGTTAGTCAATGTGTATGCTTCTTTGGGCAGAGAGCTCTCTCCTTACAGAACACCCATTGTCAAATGAGCAAAATGAGAGACATCTTAAACACCCACACGACTAGAGGTAGTATTTAAGTCTGTACAATAGAAAAAGCCAATACTTCTATTATTCAATCCACCTATTAAAATGGTATTTTGTGCTTCTACTACAGGCAGGTATATTTTATAAAAAGCTTGCCTTTTTTTTTTTTCCAGCTACAGATCTCTTTGCTGTTAAGTCAGCACGCACACATACACACAAAGACAAGAAAAATCTTAAAGATTGTGTTGTTTTAGGCAAACCCAATAGATTATGTGACATGTTGGATTTGACATTCTCACACAGAGATATGGAAAAAAAAAAACAGTTAAGTGTCCTCCTATATAGTAAAATTAAGTGTGAAATGTAGATCGTACTAGCCAAGAAACCATTATCAACTGGCAATATACAACTTGATCACTCATTATACTGGAAGCTGGCGGTGCTCCATATCTCTCTGAAAAACAGCAGAGAGGCATGAGGACAACAAAAGAAACTAACAGGACAATTCAAAACTTCTCTCCCGCAATACTGCAGAACCTGAAGGCCATCCATGATCTGCATCTATCAGTATGCCAACGGATTTTCCCAGCACTCCTCTGTTTTATATTCTCTTATAGGCCATTTGAGACATTCCAAAGCTTTGCTAAATAAATATTTGCCATGACTAAGAATTCTTCCAGATATGACTGTAGACTAATGTATTACCATCTTGACAAGCCTACTGAGTAGCAGTCAGGTAATAGCTTCCCTCACCCAAGGTACAGCACACAGGAATTTGAACGATCATTACTAATTTCACTATGGCAGTTTCAAGCTGTTGCTGCTTCAGACAGCTACCTGCCGCAGCAATGGTAGGCAGTACACGATGCAGACAGAAGGAGGATCTCTGAGAGCGAGACTGGAGTAGTTCAGCAACAGCACACAGAGCCCCCCCACACACCAAAGAGAATGGATTAGGAACAGCGCTTCTTGCTCCTCCAGCCTAGGAAAAGGCATTGCTGCAAACACACAAAACCCTGCTTGAAAAAAATCCTTGTCCTTGGACTAAAGCATATGGCAGGGAAAACAACCAAGTTCTCCCTGCTCACCAACCGATACAAAAGATGCAAATTGAGAGCAGAATCAAAGAATAGCCCAGCAACGGGAATCCCGGCATCCCTCATCTTCCTAGCGGCTCAAACTGAGGAACAGCCTTCTCTCCTGGGTGTTGTCCCCTCTGACGCTCTCCATCACCACCTACCTACCTGATAACAACTAGAACATTTTGTCGTAACTGGCGCAGAAAATGCACAAGCCCAGCAACAGCACGACTGATTTTAAAATAATAAACAAACAAAACCACACAAAAAAAACCCCCAAAACATCCCAGGGAAACACTCCCTCCCCCGCATCATAATAATCAAAGGAGTATCTTTGTAGAAAAAGCCACGAGCCCTTCCAGCCAGACGGAAGGGGTCACTGGGGGAGGAAGAGGGGAGAACTAGAGCAGGACGAGGCGCACAGGCGAAATCCCACAGGCGGCCGCCCCGCCA
>NW_010144053.1:0-265 GCF_000699245.1 Pterocles gutturalis
CGCCTCTGGGGAGGTGGGGAGGTCTCTCATTTTCCAGGCTGGGCACTTCTGTGCTCTCCCCACGCCCCTGCCCCATCCAGGCTGCCAAACACGGATGCGGGACGAGAAGCAGGCATGTTGTGACAGGCACTTCTCGGATTTGGCCTCAAGAGCAGGACCATCTTCTTCCCTGACTTCTCTTGCCCACCCACGACCACTTCCCACCGTCCTGTTGTTCTGCTGCCCACACTGTGGACATTTCCCACTGCCCCTGTCGCCTGGCTGC
>NW_010144053.1:358-8306 GCF_000699245.1 Pterocles gutturalis
CTCTCCCCTGCCAGGAGCCATCGGGCTGCTGGAGCTGAACCGGCAGCGGTGGCCACGGCCCCCACTCACCAGCTGGAAGAGGACGTCGCGCAGCTCAGCCCAGCTGGAGTACGCCTCGGCACAGTTCATGCCTGGCGCGTTCACCATCTCCACAAAGAGACGCTTGTAAATGTTGAAATTCTGCAACAAAAAGGAGGGAAATCCTGAGGGAGCCAGATGGGGAGTCAGCCCAGGTCTGGAGCTCTTCTGCTGCCAGCCCAGGCTGCGGGAACAGCAGCTCCGCACGCAGCCCCTGCAGAGCACCGCTGCTGATGGCCAGCTGCAACGGGCGCTGCAGGACCCGGCAGGGAAATGGGGAAAAGTGACTCCTGCAGCCAGTGCTCCCAAAGAAGCAAACACGGTTCCCTTTATTCTGGTCTCAGTAGTTAAGGTGCTCAAAACAAACACAAATACTCAACTCCCCCTGCTCCTTCCCCGGGAGAACGGGCCAGGAGACGGCTTTGGTCCCCCAGCTGAGGAGCCTCTGGAGGAACCCACATCAGGGCTGACTGGCTTGGACATGCTGGACACCCCGCAATCCCAGCTCTGACTGGAAGCCTGGCTCATGTAGCAGATCCCAGCACAGGGATGCCATGCTGTCTCCATTACCTGGGGGTTGGCAGGTGCTCCGTGGTGGATGTACAGGCTCAAGGCTTTGTCCCAGCTGCCTTCCCGGATGAGGTGGGTTGCATACAGAGCCACGTACTTGTGCAAGACTTTATAGTTCTGGAGAAGGCACAGAGAAAGCAATAGCATGAGACTTGCGAACTGAAATCCTGCCACTCTCTTGGGACGGTTTCAGATGCATGTGCACACCCCCGTACACCTGAGCCCCAACGGGCGAGACCCCGTAACCAGAGACAGACCACACACAGCAGACCTGGTGTTTGACCTGGGCCCCCCACCACCCCTAATCCCGGCTAGCTGATGCTGGGCTGATCCTTCCTCACATGGAAATAAAGCGTTCACCGCAGAAACGCCTGCCCTGCCCTGCCCACGCATCCCTGCTGCCCCTGCTCCGGAGAGCTGGGACCCCGCATCCGCCTCCGGGGGCTCACGCGGGCACCCACCTGCTTGGCCGCCACCTCCAGGCACTTCTCCCACTGCTCCTGCTCCGCGTACATGTCCAGAGCAGCCAGCACATCCACTCCCACCAGCTGGGGATGGAAACCACCATAAATGCTCTGTGCGGGCACCGTTTCCTACCAGCACCGAGGCAGCCAGCCCACCCTGGTCCCTCCCCGCCTGTGGCACGGAAGCACAGACCCAGCGTGACCCACAGACACCCCGACCCACGGACACACACAGACCCCTCGCCTGCGAGCAGTCAGGCAACAGCCCCAGGAGAAAGGCCCCAGGGATCTGCACAGATCCCGACATCGCTCCCGAGCCCGTCAGACATCCCAAACACGCACCGAGTCGACCTTTCCCTGGTTCTTCAAATACTCCTTGTACCGCTGGTCCACATACTCCTCCGACCTACCGGGCAGAAAGAATCTCAGTAGGGAGCAAGTCAATGACACACCAGTGCTGTGCATCGGTGCAGAGGCCGGATTCCCTGCTTTGGGAAAAAGGACCCAGAGCTCTGCCGTGTCTTTCCATCTGCTGGGAGCAGAGGTGGAAGGGGAAAAAGGGTCTGGGCAGCTCTTTGCAACACGATGTGTGAGCAGAGAAAGGGATCACGGGGCTTCCAGAAAGAAATGCAAGCGCAGGACTGTGCCAAGGGAAGGGGAGATGGGGATGGGACAAAAGGGACAACTGTGGGGCCACCGTGGGGAGAATCCAGGGAACCTGGGGGCAGCAGAACAGGCCAGGACAAGGGACCATCTAGGGGTGGGAGCAGGAGCAGGAAGAGCAGAGCTTCAGGAAGGTCAGGGCAGACCTGGGGTCCAGCTCCTTGGCCAGGTGCTTGGCTTTGCTCCACTCTTCCCCATCGATGAAGGCATTGATGGCTTCTCGGACGAGGTCCAGGCTGAGGCAGAGCTCTGCTGCCTGCAGGGGAGAGAGTCTCAGGGGAGATGAACCCCAGCGGCGCCCCGCAGCCCGGGTGGGAGCTGGTGCTGTCCAAAGTGACCGGCACCCCAACAACAGAAACTCTCTTCCCAAATGATAACCCCCCTCCTCTGCCTCCTGCCTCCTCCCAAGGCCGGGCTCTCTGACACTGTTCCAGGGCTTCTTCCCTTCCCCTCCTTCCTCCTCCCTGCAGACTCTGCGCTGCCCAGCTCTGGACAGGGCACCCCCATCACCCCGGGATGTGACCTGTCCTCCCGCCCGGGGACAGAGCTGGGGCAGGAGCCAGCCTCACCACGCTGTACTTCTTCATGGCCACCAGCTGAGGAGCCACGGCCCGTGTCACCTCCACGCTCTGTGACCGACCCAAGAACTTAATGGCCAACTCAGCAGCCTGTGAAGAGAAATTGCCAGCAGCACAGGTGACAAAAGCTGTTCGAGAGAGGGCTGAAGCTGGGAAGAGCTCAGTCCCAGCGCAAAGGCTGAGTCAGGAGCGCCTGAACCACGGGGAAGGGGAGAGGAATGACAGCCCACGTCAGCAATTCAGAGAAGCAAAGCCCAACTACCCTCAGACATGGGAGAAGATCAATCAAGGACATAATTGTTGCTAAAGTTGGTACAAGAGCACAGATACGAGTGAAAAGTATGAACAAGAACACAACCCAAAGGCTGGTGGACATAGACCACGAGAAGAAGAAAGGGCGCCCATCGAGCCAAGGGCTAAGCTGTAAAGCCCAGCTCTTCAGCGCAGGCAGACGCGGGCACGAGGCCACCAGCGTGCTGCTGGCAGCAGCGCCAGAGCAAGGACGTCAGTGCGGTGCAGGACAAGCACACAGTCCATCGTGGCTCAGCACAATGGCCACGGAGGCTCTCAGACCCTGCAGTCCTGAGCCTGCAGATCTCTCTGGTGCCCTGCAGTGACGGGGACATCTCTGGGATGCACAGCAGGTTCCGGGAGACCTCCTCGACCGCAGAGCGGATGAGGGGAGGCATAGCCCCGACTGTACCTTCAGCAAGCACTTCTCCATCAGGACATTGTTGCTGGGATCCCGCACCTTCAGGTAGCAGTCCACCGCCTGGGCATATTCCCCAGCCCGCTCCCACTCCTGTGCCTGCTCCAGCAGCCCTTCCGTTCCTCTGCAGGGAGGAATGCAGGCTGTGAGCACAACTGAGATGCTGTCCCAGGCTAGGAGCACAACTGGGACGCTGCCGCAGGCTGGGAGCACGACCGGGATGCTGCCGCAGGCTGGGAGCATGACTGGGATGCTGTTGGAGGCTGGGAGCACAACTGGGACGCTGCCGCAGGCTGGTGCCCGCGATGCTGCCGCAGAGCTCCTGCAGCCAACGTGCTTGCGGGGCATGGGCGGGGAGGTGCACGGCAGAGGTAAGCCAGGGACCTCGGGGGAGCCTGAGCATGTGACAAGGAACACACACAGCCAGGGCTGAGCAGAGAATTGATTAAGGGCCCTGGGGAGAGGCACTGGTGGTGCAGGAGACCTCGGAGATCTGTAAGGGGCAAGAAGACATCTGGGAGACCTTGGATGGCAATAAGCCTGGAGTCTCCCCGAGCAGGGAAGGAGGATGTTAGGAAACCCATGCAGTAAGGAGTCCACATTCCTCAAAAAGGAACCAACTGGATGTCGGGGTCCCCATCAGGCTGTCTCTGGAAGGCACCAGCACGATGACCACGGGGAGGAGCTCCCTGTCTGCTCCCTGCAGTCTGACAGCGTCCCTCACCTGGAGCCCCTCTTGGCCGCCTCCCGGCCGCACTCCTCCTGCAGCTCCTCCAGCCGACTCGGCACGTACTCCTTGCAGACCCGCAGGGCCTCGCTCCACATGCCAGCCTCCTGCACAAGCACAGCAGGGAGGAGACATTTTTGCCCGTTCACCAGGATCCCCCACATCACGTAACACATCTGGCCTCTCACGTCACCTTCCCAGAGGACCCACTGGAAGAAACCACCCCAGCAGCACCATCCGAATCCTTCCTCCCCCAAACGGACCCATCCACCCAGGCTGCCTCAGGGGAAAGGGCTCATCCATCCCAGCCCCCTCTCTGGAACGCGCACTCCTTGTGCTACCCAGGGACCACCCGAGGCAGGACCCTTCCTCCTGGAGCTGTGACAGCGCTAAGCCATGCTGTGAAACCTCTGACGGTTCAGCCTTCTAAGAGCAGCCCAGAATTAAGTTCTGCCAGGAACCGCCTGAGTAAACGGTTTGGCTACAGAGCTGCTGGGGAGAGCCAGGAGGCGGATCCCACTCCTCCTCCACCCCAGCTGGGCTCCTCCCCGGCGAGGACGGCAGCGATGCCGCAGCCCGCTCACCTTGTAGTACTTGACGGCCAGCTCGGGTCTCTGCGCTCGCAGGAGGAAGGCTTCCGCTTTCTGGAACTCTCTCTGGCCAAAGGCGAAACGCGCCTGTCCCACCAGCACGTCGGCCACGCTGTCCGGGTCGTGAGCCTCGGCCACGCGCTGCGCGGCGTCCCAATTCTGGTTCTGCACAAACCTGGGGAACCCGCGTGAGGTGTGACGAGGGACGCGCGGAACAGAGCGGGGCTGGAAGCAGCCAGGCTGGTGCCGCTCGGGAGGGGAGACGCGGCAGGCCACGACAGGGAAGGGTACGCACATCAGCACTGCCTCCTTGGGTTTCCCAGCTTTAATGAATTCTGCTTCAGCCTCTTCAAATTTGGCCTAGGAGAGAGGAAAGATTTGCTTGCGTGCCTTCCTGCCCTGACACCATCGCACAACCTCCTCTGTTGCCATGAGGATTTATGAAACAAAGATGTGTGGGAAGCCCGGGGCTGCAATCGCGGAGCCTTTGGGGTAAACGGTGACGGCAGCCGTAACAGTGCCCTGCTGCGGCATCCCTTCAGGACAACCCTGACCAGAGACCCCTCACCTGCGCAGGGGGTAAATTACCTCATCTTCCAGGAACGCAGCATACTTTAAGTGGATCTCTGGCATCTTCTCCTTCATGGAGAGGCGGGCCAGTTCAAAAGCAAATTCGAAGACCCTGCAATGAAACAGAAAATGGGGTGAGAGCCGGATATGTGCTGTGGGGGTCTGCCTTCACCAAGTAGAGCACAAGACACTGGGAGAGGAGAGAGGGGAACACAGGGGGTCCCAGGGGCATGGGCACTGCCCCTTCCTCCTGCTCCTGACCGGAGAACGGGAGCTCTTAGAGCCCCGCTAGGCTCCCTCGCACCTGCTGTGAGTGCCAGAGGCCCTTGGCTCAGCCCTAGGGGGAGAACGGAGGGGTGGGAAGACACGCCGTGTCCCAGACCTGCAGCTACCACATGCCTCCCGTTATCGTGGGGCACCCCTTTGTCTCAGGCCAGGCAGACGGAGAGACGTGCTGGGCGGATGGACCGGCTCACCTGCTGTCTGCTGCGTGGTCGATGGCCATCTCCAGCAGCCCGAACTTGCTGAGGAGTTTCACAGCTGCCTCTCCACCCAGGCTCTTCGCCCACAGAAAGGCCACGTGCTTGTAGGCGTTTGCTCCCCCGTGTGCCTTGGCCACCTGTCCGAAGCACAGAAAGTGGAAGAGCCCAGCTCGTCCATCCCACCTCCAGCAGGCTGAGCCAGGGCTCCTCTCACATGATGCTTGTTGTCATGAAGGACACCAAAACCAACCGTCCTCTCCTCAGGAACCCTCCCGCAGCCACCCCGGCTCATTACCCTGTAAGCTTCCTCCCACATGTCATTCACTCTGTACATGTTCACGGTGGCCTTCCAGTCCTTAGCTTCCAGGTAGTGGTACTCGGCCTCCTGGAAGCGTCCCTCTGCCTCCAGCTCCTGCAACCGGAGGCAAAGCATTAGTGACGCCCCTGTCCCACCTGGTCTGGTTGCTCCCCTGCCCCGAGATGCGCTCACCTTGCCCACCAACAGGTGGGTATCGCCCAGTAAGTGCTTGTGGTGCTTGGCCACAAGGCAGAGCATCTCGTCGTACATCTTACACGTCCTGTACATGGCGATGGCCAAATCGGGCTCGTTCACGGTGATGTACAGCCTGGAACACGGGCACACCGGGATGGTAAAGTGACAATCTCAGCTCAGCGTTTGCGGATTAAACCCAACGTGACCTCACTGTCTGTAATGTCCCCTTCCACGTGCCAGGCACCAGGCACCATCAGGCACACAGCTGCGTCTGTCCCTGTACCTGCCACCCTTATTGTGTTGTTATTAAACTAGAGCTGACAACGCTAGGAGGCTGGATGGGGAACACTCCACTTTCCATATCTCATCCTCAGCTGATGATGACAGATCGGACGTAGCACTCTGCCGTGGGGAAAAGCCCTGCTGTATTTCCTCTGCTACATGAGGAGCTGCACCCCCTGGGACCTCCTTTCTGTTCTGGTGGACAAGGGCACATTAAGAGTAACTTCTCTTCCTATGAACTCCGAAATATCAGCTCGAGGTCTCCAGCTGGGGAGAGAGTACCTCCGACCTTTCCAAACCGGAGTCCCAGACTCCACTCCCACCCCAGGATGGGGCTCCTCCTCACTACAGACACTTTTTCAGGGCTCAGTCTTGGGCTGGTACCAAGGAAGACGCTCACCTCTCTGCTTCTTTGTACTTGCCCTGCTTCTCCATCTCCTGGGCCTGGGTTATGTAGAGCACAGACACCTCGTCCTGGCTCATGAACTTGATTGCCAGCTGCCAAAAGGAACACACACGGGAGAGCCTGCAGCACACTGCGCAGCAATTTCCTGACACGCGGCTGTGAAGGAGAAGGGGAAAACCAGCCTCCGTCCCGTTACACGCAGGGGTGTATGCTACATGCTCTGTAGAGCACCGGCAGGCGTTTATCACTGCAACCGCAGCACAAGGACCAGCCTCCCTGGAGAGCACCGTTTGTGTCACACGCACCCATGCGGGGCTGCTGAAGGGCACAGATGGGATGTGAACACCGGGGATGGATTTGTGCCGGCTACTGGATGCCCCCACGTGCATCCTTTGGGAAGCGCCTGTTGGTGCACAAGGCACCGCCGCCTCCTGACAGATGTTTCACTCAGCGGGGAGAGGTCCTCAGAAGCTTTGTCCTCTGACTCTACCTTGTGAGCCTGCTCCCAGAGCCCGGCCTGCGTGTACATGTCAATGGCATCCTTGGTCTGGTCCCCTTTGATGTACAGCTCCTCCGCGACCTGTGGGGAAATGCCCGGGCTCAGCAGGCACGAGGACACCGGAGCAGCGACGGCTGTGGTCTGCGCTCTCACCTGGTACTCCTGCAGAGCTGCGTAGTGCTGTGCAATCTTGAGGTAGTATTTGGCTGCTGTCTGCTTGTCCTGCAAGTCCAAGATGTAGATGGCCTTCTTCCACTGCCGAGCTCCCAGGGCTGCCTCGATGGCCTTAATCGAGCACCTAGCACCAAAAGCATAACTCCTTACAGCCGCCAGCAGCCGCCTCCTCCAACCCAGCTCAGCCAGGGAGACCACGGCGCTCTGCTGCTTGGTTCTTCTTCCTGGGTCAGAGCAGCAAAAGGGATCTCAACAGCTGGCAAAGCTCAGGGGAAAGGATGGAGAACGGGGACAGCAGGACAGCAGGGAAGGTAAACAGGGATGAAAGGCCTTGGGAGAGATGTGGGAAGGCA
Source organism: Pterocles gutturalis (assembly GCF_000699245.1). NCBI lineage: Eukaryota > Metazoa > Chordata > Aves > Pterocliformes > Pteroclidae > Pterocles > Pterocles gutturalis. Next base: position 7,997 of record NW_010144053.1, read on the forward strand.
GCTGCGGTCGGGGCCAGCAGGGACTGCATGTGAGCCCCAGGGGCCCTGGCAAAGGGGGGTGAGGGGCTCCCCCAGGCAAAGCCCCCTCCTGATTGCAGCAAACCACACCAGCTTCATATCAAACCTATCAACCAGGTCACACTGCTGTGGTCATGCAGCCGTCGCCTGCCCCACCTGGCTTCGATGTAATGGTTTATAGCAGCATCCAGCTGCTTCTGCTGCACCAGGTGGTCTCCCCAGGCCTCCTCCAGCCTCACGACGTCCGCGGGGAACGCCAGGCGAGCCAGCTCCACCGCTGCAGGGGGAACGG
>NW_010144053.1:8363-14899 GCF_000699245.1 Pterocles gutturalis
TGGAGGGAGGGGAACGGTGACTGTCTGGGCCACTGCGGCTCCACGGGGCCAACCAGCCATCAGGACCCCGTGGGGACCTGGACCAAACCCGTGCTGGTGCAACCAGCATGATCGAGGCCATGGGAGCAGGATGCTGTTCTGTGCAGGGACAACTATGTGAACACATACACACTGAATGAGATGATACAGGGAAGCTTCAGAGCATCCCGTCACCTCTGGGCTCCAGGGCAACAGCTTGTGGTGCCACCCGGCCACAGCACCCAGGGTCCCGCTGGGGAGGGATGGGGGAGGAAGGTATTCTGCACCGTACCTTTCAGGAAGGCGCTGCCCTTGCAGTAGCACTCCAGAGCCCTCCGTGGGTTCCCGACCTTCTCAAACAGGTCTCCAGCCTAATGACAAACACAAGCTGACAGTTTGCAGAGCCACCACCTCCCCACACCATCATGTACGCCAGCAGTCCCATGCACAGAGCCTGGTGGCCCGGCCACGCAGACCTCTCCATCAGCTGTGCCTTCCCCATGAACCAAGAGCACGGGGATGAAGGGAACTTCATGAAAGGCTGCACATGCTGGGAGCATTGCTCTCTCTGCCGATCAACATACCCAAGAGTTTTTCTGGGGCTCTTTCTATCTATCTACCTATCTATCTATCTGTCTAGAGGTCTAGAGAAAGACTGTAAGAACAGAGCAAGTACACACCGGCCTTTCCTCCATTATGTCTATCCATCTCTGACAATCTGCATTGTAGAAGCTTCCCGACTTTGTGTCGCGATGCCCTCACATCATCATATTTAATGGCTTTTGAGAGTCTCTGCCTCCATGATTTGTCTAATCACTTTTGGACCATTTATACTTTCAGAAACAAAACATCTGGCAGCAATGAGTTCCACAGTTACTCTTTCAACTGAAGGCCTAAGAAAAGGTAACAGGAATGGAAAAGCACAAAATTCTCTTGGGTCAAAGTGAAATGGTCAGAAAATGTCAAAGGTAAAATGAGAGTGGAGAAATGTAATTTAAGCAGGGCACACAAAACAGGCCAGCACAAAGAACTGCTTTTCTTCACACACCACATAACTGAACTGGGTAACTCGTACCCAGCGTTGTAGATCAAAAAGTACAGATGGTTCAAACAACGATTTGACAAGCTCATGGAAGTAAAGCCTATCAGGAACTCTCAAACATGAAAATAAAGCTGTTCAGGTACGCTACAGTCTGCAAACTGCTGGAAACTGTGCACCAGGGGCAGCACCACCCTGTATTTGCCATCTCTGTTCTTTCTAATCCTCCCTTAAACATCTGCAAGCCTGGACACCAGCCTGGACACTGCTCAGGCTCAGCACCGCTGTCACCTGGTAATTATTTATCAATTTTCTGTGTTGTTAGACACAGAGAATAATCATGTTCTCTATGATAGCCATGGTTCCACAGATTGTCTTCATCACCTCCTTTGCTTTTCTTCCTCAGCTTTTCCATTTAGCCTGTCCTCGGATTAAACCTGTGCCATTGTTTTTTATTCTCCTATGAGGATGCACGGTACATTTTCACAGTGGTAACAAGCTTTTGATCTCATTCACAGCTCCTTTCCTGTTGGTTCCTCTCTTCCCAAGGGCTTCTCTGACTGCTACTGAAAACCCAGCTGATGTTCCAGAGATTTGTCGCCAATGACTCGTGACCCTTCTCCTGGCTAACAACAGTAGTTCTAGACCTCACTCGTGTATAACGGATGCAGTTAGGGTTTCCTCCCAAATGCTAACTGCAAATTTATCAACACAGAATTACCTCTGCTGCTCCCCAGCTCAGTCCCGTGTCTCACAGACACAGCAGACAGGGTGGGAGCTTTGATGCCACCAAGAAGAAAGCCCAATGGGGCGGCCGCTCACCTGCTCATGCAGCTCCCCCCTGATCAGCGCCGTGGAGACCCTGCTGACGACATCCTTGTTGGTCAGGAACTCGTCCCTGCTCATGGCCAGCCATGCAGCTTTGGCTGGCAGCCCTGCCTGCAGGTACAAGCTGATGGCTGCCAGGTAGTCGCCCTGTCCCTCCTGGACCTCCCCTGCCTTCTCTTCCTGCTGGGTGTCCAGCAGCCACTGGTAGTAACTCCGACGCAGCTTGTCCAGCATGGGGTGTCCCTGTGGGGAAACGCAGCACTGCCTGACCTGGGCACAGTGCCGTGCCCATCCCGCAGGCTCTGAACGGCCGGTTCACGGCACCAGACCCCTTGCTGCCCAGGCAGTAGAAGCCACACGCCAGCCCCGTGTACCACTGCATGACCCATTCTTTTTCAAAGCCCTAGATACTCCTAAACCAATGTCAGTGGCTTTTCTCCCTCACTGTTCACCCAGGTCCATACTCACATCAGTGCAACCTTCCCTTGGAGCCCCTCAAGCCGCAGTGAGGTCCTGATGGGGCAGGTGCAGAGCACCCAGACCTCACAGGCACTCCCGACCACAAGACTTACGGAGCAAGCCCAGCCCACAGTCCAGCACAGCTACAGCCTGTACCTTGGCCTCGGCGACCACGATGCACTCATCCCACATGTGCAGCTCCTGGTACATGTCCATGGCCTCCTCTGTAGCATCCTGCGCCAGAGAGCGAACTGTCACCTGAAGGCTCCATTTAGCAGCCACACTGCCATGCAGCTCCCAGAGCGGGCAGGGTAAGACGTGCAGAACACACGAGAAAGTGTACCGTCCCCTTTACATGGCTATACATCGTCCCTCACCCTCTTCCTGCACCTCCAGGCAATGCTAGACCTCAGAACAAGAAATGTCTCCCATTTCAGGGCAAAAACTCTTCTCCCAGGAATAAGCAATCTCTCACCAGTGCACAAACCTCCCTGCTCAGAAACAAACGAGACCTTTTCTGCTCCTTGTTCCTTTACTCACTTGTTCCAGGAAGATCATCTCTGCCAGCTTGTAGTTCTTGTCCAGCATGGCCAGGCGGGCACGCACCAGGTAGTGGTCTGTGCCATCCCCCCCCTGCAAACACCAGTCTGCTCAGCCAGTCTGCCAGGGGCAGGAACGGGCTCTGGGATGGTACACGGGGGGTGACTGCAGGGGGGTCTGTGTCACCACAGAGGCTAAAGACAGATGAGAACCACAGAAGTGACCAGACGGGAGCAGCGTGAAACAGCTCGCCAGAAAGAGGGATCTGGCAGGCGTGGATGAAGGATTATGTCAGTAGTGTCAGGGACTGGTCTGTAGCAGGATACTGGTGAGCACACAGGAGATAACATGTATGCACAAGTGTTTGCAGGAAAGCAGCTGCCCTGCACAGCAAATATGGTTTGACTCACGTGCTCTCGAGCTGCCTGGTCCGCAATGGCGTTAGTTTCATGCAGAAATCGAGCCCTTGCCAAGTTGCCCAGAGCAGCAAAGCACCTGGAAAGAGCAAAGCAGTCAGTTAATAACTGGGTTTTGTTGCCCAATTTTGGTCCCAGAAAAGAAATTCAGACCCTGGGCTGCAGACCCAGCTCTGCAAGCTGGAGAGGCAGGGCAGCCCTGCTCCTAGATAAGGATTTTGCAAGACCCGGGTTCAGACACTGCCCTCTAGCCCTGCTCCACGGGACAAGCCATGGACACGACCAGAGCTCGTGCTTCACTTCCCCAGGCTTCAGAGATGCGCTGAGCTTGTCCAGGTCTGTCAGCTCCCTGAAGCCTTGCTATACACTGCTTTGGGTTTCCATCAGCAAAAATTTACGCTAGAGTGATGTTGTCCCATCCCCAGTTCTAGCATTACTATCTAGGATGAAAGGACAAAGTCACTGCCTAGAACAGAGAACACTTAATTCTCCAGTGCAGCGAACCCACCAGGGCACACAGAAAGTCACATCGTTAGTTAGACCCTGGTTTCTGTGAGGGATTCAGCAAAGAGAGCATTTCAGCCAGAAAGACATTACAGCTCCCTCCCGCACCTCTCTGCGACGTGCAGCTGTCTCGCTTCCAAAGCCAGTCTGCTCAGAGTCCTCCACATGGCTTCAGTCTCTGCCGACGTCTCCAGCGTCTCCAGGAATGCAGCAGCCCTTGGGACAGAGATTTGCAGACTTTCAGCAACAGGGTGGAAGAGCTCTCTGAGCAAAATCCTGCGCTGAGACAGGAGCTTCCTAACCAGAGCTGCACCAAAACCAAAGCAAGCTGGGTGTGACCGGTTCCGAAGAGGATTGTACAACACAGGGCCTGACATATCCGGGAAAATCCCGAGATGCAGGTGATCCCTATCTGGGCAAACGGACTTGGAGGCATGCAATCAGGAGTAGGCTGCAGCAGTGTGGGGCAAGTCCCAAGTGTTGTGTCTGAAGCAAGTCCCTGGTGCAAAGAAGCCTCTCAGGTGGTCACAGTGCTGTGAACACGTGGCATTTTCTTCCCCGGTCAATTCTAAAGCCCCGTAACCCTGTCAGCAGTGCCCTGGTGGGTCCCAGGACCGCTCAGGCAGTGTTCACTCTGCACAGCTCCTGAACATTTCCGTGACACTGTCACCATCCTGGAGGGGCAGCTGCAAAAGCACCCAGGTCCTGCTTCACATCTGGCTGCTACAGAAGACACCCTCACTGCAGGGACGTGAAAACTGCCTCCAGTGAATTCTGCCGGTGACAATGGGACCAGACAGGCCAGTCTCCTGTGCCCCTGAGCCTGAAACCACAGAGCTGCGGGGATGAAAAAGCTGAATATTCCCTCCCGAAGGACTCCGCTGCACGTTGTAGCCAGACCTGGCACCACCATCGCGCTCAGAGCCTAAACTCTGTATGGAAAGCTGTGCCGCTGCGGTCCCTGGACTGCTGACTCTGGGATGTCCTGTGAGTGGGCTGCCCACCATCCCCACCTACCTGTGATAATCCCCATCATCAACGGCGGTTCCAAACTCTATAAGGCCTTCGTCCAGGGTGTAGGGCACCGTGTTCACCCCTTCAGACACTATCACTTCAGTCTTTCCGTCATTCCGTTCCAAGCCTACAATATCCCCCTGGAAAGAGCACCAGCTACCAACACACCCGCGTTCTCCCGAAGCACGGGGGTAGCAAGGATGCGAGGAAGCACTGCGACAGCTCTGCTCATTGAAGTTCTGCTGAACGAGCTCACACTGAGCAGACGTCGTCCTCATCCCACCAGAGGGAAGGAAAAAGCCACTGAGCAGCTCCTGGACATATTAACTATCTCCATCTTCTGCCAGAAATGCCTGCCACAATGCCTGCTCATAGTTTTTCCAGAAGAAACTAGTAGTTCCCTTCTGTCTCCTTTCTGCATCACCACCCCGACTATTCCCACACACATCAGCAAGAAGCAGCAGGAACTGCTGGAGGCAACCAAAGCCTCCAGAGTCTTACCTTCAGAGGAAACATGGTGATGCGCTCTGGAGCATCGATGTTGTACCAAACGCAGAGGCTGTTCCTGTTCTGAGCCACCACTACGTCGCTGCCGGGGACCCACTGCACGTAGGAGCAGTAGTTCAGAATGGTCGTGCTGGTGCTGCTCTCGATGTCGTAGAGCTGCAGCTGGAGGGGGAGAGGAGAAGGCTGAGCTGAGCTCCTGGGGGGAGCTCACGTGGACACAGCAGGAACATCTGAGCAAGCATCTCGTAAACTGGCGTCACGAACCAGAAGTGAGGCTTTTTCTGAGGCACGCAGCCCGAACCCCCACGTTACTCTCCACGACATAAGACCTTTTTTAACCCTTGAGGTATTCTAAGCAGCCTGCTCAGATCCTGCCTGCCTTACTGCTAGGCACAGACGTGTATAAACCAGAATACGCCCTGTGCTACCACAGTACCCGGAGCCTTCTCTTCTCCAGGCTGCACACCCCCAACTCTCTCAGCCTGTCCTCGCACGGGAGCTGCTCCAGCCTCGGACCACCTTCATGGCAACACTAGGGTCCTCATCCTGAGGTTAACCCACTTGTCTCCATCTCACAGCAGAAGAGTCTGGGATTTTCATCTTCAGGTGTGATGAGATGGAGCCAGATGGAGCAACTTCAGGATTAGCTATGACTCAAGACCAAACGCAATGCTGCCAGCTCGTGCAATCTGAACATGGTCTCTCTTTCTCAAAGAATCATGGTCAAAAATGGTCAAAAAACCATGAGTCCTTCAGAGGTGTTCCTCACCTCCTCACCTCCCTTCAGGCATATCTGTCGTTACCTCTCCCCCGACATGCCATCTCGCCACGCTGCCGCAGATGTACCCGCCTCACCCTCATCTTCTTGTCCCTGAAGAGCAGTTTTTGGCCCGTTTCGTTCAGCTCCAGCCAGTCAATCTTGCTGTCATGGCTGATAATGCCATCGTTGCAGCCACCAACAAGGTCCACTTGGGAAGGCAAGAAAGGAAATGGTGTAAGTGCCTCGTGTGCCCCCAAGTGCTGAACATCAACGCTGTCCCGTGGGGATCGGGTGCCTGGGATCTAACTAGGGCAGGACCCTGGCAAACATGCGTTGACATGAAAAGCAGACTGCAGTGCCATTTTATCTTGATGGACAGCAGTAACTCCCTCCACCCTTCTGTAAGCACACGCAGCCCGCAGGCAGGGCAGGCAGCAATCTCATCGTGCTG
>NW_010144053.1:14915-20027 GCF_000699245.1 Pterocles gutturalis
TCACACCCCCCCCGCACCCGTGCCCCCCCCAGGCAGCCAACAGCTGAACGCAGACCAGCCGGGTCACCGGTGGGCTGCTGCCAGGCAGTGTGAACGTGACGGGGGCTGTCCGGAACCTGCTGCTTGGTGGAGTGAATGCAGAGAGGGATATGCTGCCTGGCACAGAAAGTGCAAAGGAATCAAGAAAGCTGACAAAAGAGAGGGGAGGGGGGTTTACACTCACCTGTTGCTATGGTCTTGACGTCTATCAGATAAGCCAGTCTCTTGCTCTCCTTCACGCCTCTCTGCCGTCTCTCATTGATGCGGACGCTGTTATTTGAAGGGAATGACGACCATTACCTTTACTGCTCTCTAAATTCACAGGACTGAGTCGCGTAGTCCTTCCCAGACCCACCTGCGGTTTCCCCAAGCACACGGAGCTTCCTGCAGTTCCCTGACCTGTGACTCTGCACGGGACCTACGGCTGCCTCCAGCGAGAACAAGCCCTTCTGGTTCCTGGCTTCGCTCCAGAAGCTGCCCCTCTGGAACCAGGGTCCCAGCAGCAAATTAGTTACGCTGCTTCCACCTCTGAGCAGCCCACCATCCTCCCTTCTCTCAACTCAGAAAATGGAGCATGGTATTCCAGAGGGACAGAGGAGGTCCTGCCAGCACCCAGCGTCCCTGAAAATGCTGTGCCAAGACCAGATGGATGCAGGAGCACTGCAATGAGCACGTACCAGAGTAAAATGGGCTCTTGTGCTTCTAAAACTTTACAACCATTAAGTGCAGTCGAGCAATTAAACCCCACTGCTGGCCACTGTCAGAAGCAATGAGTCTGTGGGCTGTGTTCCACAGAGCTGGACACCTCCAGGTGTATATATCCGAAGTCACTCTCCCCAGATGCCTGCACTGGCCACGCAGGCAGGTGTAACGCTCACCTGATGAGATGAGGGTTCATGAACTCCGTGCGGACAGACCCCAGGATGTCATTGCTTCCGTATTCCACCAGCGTCAGCTCTCCAGCATTGAAGATCATGCAGATCTGAAGGTGGGAGGGGAACAGAAAGGCCAGGTAAGCACACATACCCACCAGTGCGGCATGCAGAAGAGAACTCTGCTGCACACAAGTCTAAATCTAAACCCTCTGGAATGAGTAAGGAATTGTCCTTGGCTGCCTGTTGTCACCGCCAGCTTCTCCTCAGGATTGGGGATTTTAGCTCTGGACCTGTCAGTCCTGCAGGAGCCAGGCTGTCACCCTGACAGCCGTATTCTGGACCTCTAACATCCTCTCTGGCTGTTGCTCTTTTATTCCTCCCCTCTCCCATAGGGTAATCACTTTACAACATGACAGCCCACACACTGAGTTTGTTTTTCCTGGCGGGTGGAAAAGGCAAGTATGGGGAGGCAGCAGATCAGGGTCCGCATGGAGAGGGTATGTCCAGGAAACTGCCAAGAAACAGGGTTTGCCAGAAGGGCAGTTGACACCTTTTCTGCTGGTGCACACAGCTTTACTCACCATTCATGGGTAACATCCTGTCCCATCCCACTTACGTTCTCATTGTCAAAGAAGAACTTCTCATTCCCTCCAGATCCTTGCCAGGCGACCTGCAAAGCAAAGGCACGCCGTGAGCGAACGCCGGGTGACGGCTCTGGCAGGGACCGGGCTGCAGGCGCTGTGCCCGCTGCTCAGCTCGCAGCTCCCACAACTGACAGCAAGAATTACACACAAAGAGATCATGTTCCAGCACTTCAGCCGTCAACACCACTGTTCAGTTATTCCCAGCCCGCAAGTTCCTCGCTTCCCTCTCCTGTTTTTAACCTCTGCTTCTCCTGCTCTCTTTGTGCAGAATCTCATCGCCCTCCAGACAAGAGCCCTTTATGTGACTGATGCACCCCCTCTTGCCTATTCCTTCACGGGCACCTATCCACCTTCCTCAGACTGACCTTCTTATAGAAGGTACCCCCAACAGCCCCTTCGCCTCCGTAAATCTTCTCCACGGAATCAGTGCTACCATTTGTGGGGCAGAATCTCCACCACGTGTAGCCGAAACCCTTCTGTTTTGGGGTCACATCAGCAATGACTGATCAGCACAGTGCCAGCGGGGGAGCACCTTGTTTGGAATGTGAGCAGAGCACCGGATAATACAATAGTTATGTGCTGACAGCATGAGAGAGGCTGAAAACTGAAAGCCAAGGCTGCTGCTGTCCTCTTCCCTCCTCGAGCAAGAGCTCCAAGTCACTGCTTCAGCAGAACTCCAGCAGACAGCAGGATGGCAAACAAACTGCTCACCACCCTGCTCTTCATCAGAACGGAGCATCGCTGTGCAGCTGAAAGAACTCCTCTGTGCAGTACGGAACAGAGAAACCCGGGACATGTAGTCTGGCCAGATCTTCATCTGGACCGCCAAGGATCAGTATCCTCCAACCCAAACCTGTCACCAGGGGCTCCTGCTCTCAGCTAGACTGATTAGCACACCATTAGCCCCATTAAAAGTACATGATACCTGTGTGAACAAAGCAAATACGTCCTGAAGCCCGTTTAATCCTTTTATCAGACACTAACCCACTGCCCACATTCTCCAGGCTTGGCACACAGGCTCAGCACCCGGCGTACGGTGAGCACTGCAGTCATTAATGGGGTTTTGGGGGTGTTTTTTTTGTCTTTTTTTTTTAAAACACACTGAGATTCATACATTCACATCTGGAATACAGGATCCAGTTTCGGCCCTCCTAGTACAAGAAAGACATTGACAAACTGGAACAAGTCCAGCAGAGTGCCATCAAGATGGCTGGAGCTGAAGCACTCGCACTGCAACGAGAGGCTGAAGGAATTGGGCTTCTTCAGCCTGGAGGAGGGAAGGCTTACGAGACCTCTGATAAGGTGATGCCAGCCTTTTTTTTGGCAGATGCACAGTGAAAGGGTGAGAAGCAGTCACAAATTAAAGGTGATTCCAATGGGACTTGGGAAAAAAGCCTTCCCCCCGTGAGGACAGTAAAGCATCGGAACATGGAACCAGAGAAACTGGGATTGAACAACATCTGAATTCAAAATTGACCTTCCTTTGGGCAGGAGGTTTGATAAGAGACCTCCTAAGGCCCCTTCCAACATGAATTATTCTATGATTCTTTGCAAATAGATGTATTATTCCCAGGCAGAAAACATAGCCTTTGAGTTACAAAGTTAAGCGCTTGACACTCAAGAAATGCCGCGGATTTTCCAGTACCTCGCTGAGCTTGTTGGAGCTGATGTCACCGAGCAATAGTGTGTCTGAGGTATAGGCCACCAGATATCTGTCCTTCCCTAAGATCTTCACCTCGTCAATCTCATAACCATACTGGGATTTCAACACAACTCGAGTTCCTGTTGAGAGGTTCTTCACAATGACCTGGAGGAGGCGGGAAAAAGCAGCATGAGGCCATGCACAGAGGAAGAACACAGATTTCTTGCCCCATGGAAGATGATGCAACAGATGATAGCTGGGTATTCAGATGTCCCCTCACACCACTCTGCTTTTTAAAGAAACCTTACTGTTCCTTTTGTACGGGGTGACAGCTGTAGTGGAACTGTGGGATTCTCATTTCTGCCGTTTACAAGTTTCTATCCTAACGGGGATTCCTCAGCCCCAAGGATGAGCCACCCCCTGAGACTCCTGCTCCCTCTCCACTGGCTACAGAGGGGTGCCTAGACTGCCAGCTCACTGTACCACCCCATTTTGAACAAGGTGAAGTTGTCTGAAATTAAACCACTTAAGGAGCCTGCATTTGGCATGGAGGTACCCCACACGAATTCACAAGCTGGGAAACACACTCCGCTGTCTTTGCTCCGAGACAATTTCCACCCAGACGTGACCCTGTCCCTGGAACATCCCCTCTGCCTTTCCCGATAAGCTGCTATGAACAAACTGTAGCGGCAGAACTCCAAACGTGCATCCCCTTTTCATCAGGAGACATTACCTCATCGGATATTCTCTCACCTGGCTTGGTCCCACATACGTAATTTCAAATTTATTTTTGTAAATGGTTCTGCGAAGGCAGCAGTCAAACTGTTCAACTCCTCCACACAGAGTGCCCTGGGGAAGCAAACACATCACACAGTCAGCGGGTTCTGCGAAGGAGAGATATTCCAGACCCCGCTTCCATGAAGAGGACCAGAGGTGAGACATAAATCCACAGCTCCTGGCTGCTCTGGGGAACACGGCTCAGGCCCCCAGCCGCATGAGGACCAGCCCTATCCTGCCCTTCTTGAGAGAACAGAAAGACAGAAATTCTCAGAGAAACAGAGCTTACCAAATACTGGCACATACATGGCAGAGGAAGAGGAGGGGTCAAAAATCACCTTCATCCTCATCTTCCCCATTATCCTTCTCAGTTTCCCACTTCTCCCTCTCCCAGCCTCCCAATCTCTCCTCCCTTCCATCAGAATCTTTCCACCTTTATCTCTTTCTTTATGACATCCCCTCTCCTTTCACCGATCTCCTTCCCCTTCTCTGCGAGTACCTGTTCCCATGTTCAATGAATTCTGTCTGAAAATATTTCAGACTCTTTACTGATGAACATAAAGAGATGCAAAAACTATGAGAGAAAAGTTGTCAATAGCAACCCCCCTAAATAATTTAAGTGCTTTTAAAAGTTATTCAGCTTAACACAGAAAGATTTGCAGAAAGGTTACTTTAAAGAGCTTTAAAGAATTATTTCACTTAATAGAGAAAGGCAGATCACAGCCCAACAGCTGAAAGCAGAAGAACGACAACTCTGAACTAAAAGCACAGCCCATGAACACAGAGCGTAAGGAACAGAGTGGGTTCTATACTGCTTCCCACGGGTCTGCTCCAGAGCAGTCACACCACTGTGCTCAGGAGCGTGGAACGACTGCACCCAGCACAGGACTCGGGGCTGCCGGTACGAACCACACAGATGCGTGAACCATCCCTCTTCCAGGCCAGCGCCGTGATGGTGTAGAGGTGAGCGATTTCTTTGGGCTTGCCTTCCTCCCAAGCACCGCGGCGCGGGCTCCAGTTCAGCACCCTCAGCCTGCGAGCACAGAGGAGACAGCGGAGCCGTGAAGAACTGCCTGCAGCTGAAGGAGAAAGCACCACGCAGGCAGCCCTCGCCAGCGGGCACCATACCTGTCGT
>NW_010144053.1:20057-25789 GCF_000699245.1 Pterocles gutturalis
GAACTCCTTCTCCGATGAGTCCCGGCTGTAGTCGAAGGTCTGAATCACGTTGCCCTCCTTCCCATACGCTACAATCTTCTTATCGCAGCCTGCCACCACAATGCTGTTGGAAGCCCAGGCGAGGGCATAGGGAGGACAGGGATGAGTCACCAGCTTACCCTACGAGAGACAAGAAAAATGTCCTGGAAGCGCGAACGGCGCTAGCCCCCGGCCGGCCTCGGGGCTCGGCCACCACCACAAGACCAGCGTGAGACCCCCTGCAAAGCCCAGCTCACGGGGGTCTGCCCGCCCAGGCTGCAGGGAGGCAGAGAGAAAGCAGAAGTGAGACACGGATCAACTATTCCACCCATTTAACTGGGAGAGAAGGTTCCTGGTGCCAGCAACAAGACCAATGCCATTAACCAGACTGACGCTGCAGGGGATGTATGTATCTGTATGTACATGTATGGGCCTGTAGCACATCGTGGCAGACAGCAGACAAGCTGCTGCAGCTGGAGAGAGAACAGCGTTCCCTCCACCACTGCTCGATGCACAGACGGCTCCTTCTGGGGAGGAGTGGGAGGCTCCAGAGAAATGCCGGGTGCCTCCAGAATCCTGCCCACAGACTGAGCGCAGACCCGGGATCCAGGGTCAGCTGGGATAGCTACACGCTTCTGCTCCTGGACACTCTAAATCCCATCTTCCCAAGACACCTGAAAATGTTACGTCTCGTGCACAAAAACGTGACTTTCCCTCTTACCACCACACTCTGTGTATTTCAAAGCACCTAGCCACTGTTCTGTCTTCATCAACGCTCCATAAAACCTTCGCTCGCAAGCCCAGAATGCAGCTCCTCTCCAGCCCCACACTCCTTGCACAGCCTTCTCCCCTTCCAGAGCTCCTGAGCCGGGCAGCAGGCTGTGCAAACAGGAATTCTGCTTTTGAAGAAGGATCTGATACCTGTGATTCACCTGAGACATCATCATCAAAGAAGAAGCGTCTTATGGTTCCATCTGCGTGGCCAGACAGGATTCCCTTCTCAGAGACACTGCAAAGAAACACAAACAGGACGATGCAGCACTGCAGTAAAACTTCATTTCCATATCGCTGCCCAGAGGAGCCCGTCCCAGGGTCATCGCTGATGTTCCTCATCTCACGAACCCTCGCCAAAGACAAGCTGGGTGAAGAACACAAGAATATCTGGTACCTGTATCAGGGTCTGTAAAAACAAAGCAGAAAAAGGGATGGAGAGTGGAGAGTGGCCAGTTAAGTATCTTCCTCACCTAAAACCACAATAACCAGCTTTCTGTGTTACTAAAGCACAGAGCAGCTCAGTGACCTGGAGTGGAATCATGACGCTGCACACAACTTCTTACAGCAAGAGACATCAAACAACCCTTGCACTGGAACCGCTCCAGGAGCCGGGCTGGATACCGTGACACCAGCAATCCCTAAAAACAGCACAATTTAGAGAAAAAAAGCCTGGGCGCCTAAGTCCATTATTTGTAGCATCAACCTCTTGTGTGCCTCTTGACGCAAGCAGGGAGAGGAGAGCAAGGAAGAAGAACCAGGGCTAATGCACCCAGAAAGGACATTTGTTAAAGCACAGAACACAAATTCCACAAACGCTGTAATGATCCAGGAATCGCACATCTGCCTTCTGCTGGCCGCAATCCCAGATCGGTCACTGACACCGCAGCAGTAACAGCACGAGTTGTGGTTAGAAAAAAAAGGGGAGAGCGTAGGGGGAGGGAGAGGAGGGCAAACGGGGAGGGGAGGTGGAGGAAGGAGGGGGGCATGAAGAGAGAGGAGGAGAGAAAGAGGAAATGGAAACCTTCAGGGACAGCGGCAAAGGCACACAGACTTTGGAGCGATTTCTCAGCAGTAGGAAGTCAGAGTCCTCGACTAGCTTTTGGTTTTTTTTTCTAATTTGTTTAGCACCCAAAACCCAGAATGACACCATTTAGTGAAAATCCCACCGCTAGTACTATGACATATTTTGATTTTTTTTAGGTTAAGGATACTAAAATAGTTAAAATTAAATCTTAATTAAGATAATTTAGAATTGCACTTATGGTTATTTTTCTAATTATAGCCTTGTCACAGTTTCATCTGGGAGAATATTTTTACCTTTTTTTTTACCCCTTAAACTTGACTAATGTTAGTAATTAGCTAGATGAAGCTGACAAATTTAATCTTTATAAAGTCATGGATTCAAATAAATCAATGTATGTCAGTAACCTCCTGGGGACTTGCATCCTGAAATGTGTTTGAGGGACAACCAAACTGCACGGGCAAGTGCGACACAGCCAGGTGTGAGATTTTAGGAAGGAATTCCGTCTGGAAAGCACAGGATTTTATTGTGTTGACAAGGAACTGACAGCAGAAAAACACTCTGGCAACCTCCCATACACAGCAGGTAGGAGCCCGAGCCAAAGCAGCGCAGGCTAAAGCAACACCGTACTCACTTGCAAGTTAGCGAGACCACGTAGGAATCTGTCGAATAAATGGTGGAAGACTTGTTGTTCTTTGTATTTGCTAAACGAACCTGAGAAAGAGAACCTGGTCAATGTTGCTTCTCTCTGCAGGATGTGCATTTCCCCCAGAGCAACATCCCCAGAGGTTTCCCAGTCCATGACCAGCGCCAGAAGTCACAGGAAGCTCATTGCTTTCCTGTAGGTTGGAGAAGTTGGAGTCACACTTCTAGAAAGGCTCAGGAAAAGGACCAAATCATAAAACCATCATGGATGGTTTGGGTTGGAAGGGACCCTAAAGATCACCGAGTCCCACCCCCTGCCATGGGCAGGGACACCTCCCACCAGCCCAGGTTGCCCAAAGCCTCATCCAGCCTGGCCTTGAACCCCTCCAGGGATGGGGCATCCACAGCTTCTCTGGGCAATGATCCCGTAGGACCTCCAATGACTAACTGGAAACCAGAACCAGAAAATTCAGGTCGGTGGTGTAGTCCCTTTGCTGCTATTCCGTGCCCAGTGCCGACTGCAATGGCTCCCCCCCTGCAGCCTGGGTGCCTGCAGGTCCCCATAGCCCGTGCGTGGAGAAGAACATCAGGAAAGTAACAAGTTTCTCTACCTTTCCTTCGGCAAGACCAAAGACAATGGTGTTCTCTGCTGGCCACACTAAGCAGGTCACGGCGCTCTGCCGAGGAGGAGGTAAAAAGAGAGATCAGAGCTCCACGCACCTGAGCTTCGTGCCCCGCTGCAGCATCAGACCGCTCACACTCAGACCAGGACAGAGAGAGATGGGGACACCTGGGCAGACCGTAAAGCAGGACTGAGGCCCTCCGCGCTGGAGATTAAACTAGATACTGGTGAGCTGGGGTAAGGCAAAGGCTCGGAAGGGAAAAAGCAGGGCATCAGCGTTGTACCAGACGGGTTCAGTGGGGATGGTCTGCTGAGAGAACCACTTATTGACTAGAGGTGTGGTTTTCCCCACACTATCACTGAATGTACAAAATCATGGGCATTTTAAAAGATTTTTTGCAACAAGTACAAAATCTAAAAACAACTTGACTCTGCCCGCTTCTGTAATACATACGAGAATATTTGTACATTGGAGTTTGAATCAGAAACAGTCTTTAATTTTTCATTTACAAGCCAGGTGGTTATCAGATGCTACCAGGCAGGTCAGGTAGAAACAGGTCCATTAAACAAATCAAAGGTATTCTCAAAATCTGAGGGGGGGTCAGGATGAATAAAGCCGACCAGGAAAGCCAGCTGTAAGAGAGGACCAAGAGAGTAAATGAAACCGCTTCCCATTTACCCGGGAAAGTTTCAGTCTGTGGGAAGGCTGGCGTTCGGCACGGTGCCACCAGCACTGCCTGCCCTGTCTCCTCTGCTCCATTTCACGCATCTGGGCCTGCTTCAGACACAAATACACCCTCATTTGTTCATCTCAGCTTCTATCCCCGACTCTCACCATCCACATCAGCAAACACAGCTACAATCAGACACCAAAACCTCCGTGGATACCTACGCTGCTCGTAATTTAAATGTCCAGCCAATGACCAGGACCCATTTTTTATCACACCTGCTTCCCAGACATCCTTTTATTTCCCTTCTTTTCAGCCTAACACAACCACAAGCTGCCCAGTGGTAGCTTAGAAACAAGCCTCACACAGTGGGGATGTGCTCAGACACTGGTGCAAAGAGGTCACGCTGTCACAGCCTGACCCTCTGGCAGGATGCCTTGCAGTGTCACTGCACTCACAAGACGCATGAGAGTGCCCAACAGGGTCTGCAAATGGCAGGGGAGGGAAAGGGCTCCATAAACGATCTCTCATATTGACTGAACACACAGAAAATTTGTAAATAACAATGTTTAGTTACAGGAGAAAACCGGACACAGTGGTAAAAACCCACACATACAGCACTAGAAAAAACAAAGGGTTTATTATGACAGAAATGGTAGAAAAGGCGTAGGGAAAAGGAGAGAATGGGAGAAAAGAGATACGAACCACTACTGTAAAAATACAGAAAACTGCACGTGCGCTGTGCACAGCACCTAACCCTGCGAGGGGCAAGCAGCCTCCCGCCAGGCAAAGAGGAGGCTGCTTATACTGAGAGGCCGCAATAAGGTCTCCCCGGAGCCTTCCCTTCTCCAGGCTGAACAACCCCACAGCAGAGAAGCTGCAAAGTCCTCGACTGTCCTGGCAGCAGCTCTGCCCATCAGCATGTGATCAGCTTCTCCTCAGCACAAACTCCAACAGCCTCTCACCAGCTGCTGGGAAGAGGGTTCGCTCTGTCCCAGCTGAACCAGGACACTGGTGTAGTCCCCAGAGTTCTGTTAACTGACTGCACTGATAATTCCACAATTAATTACTGTGTGATTCTCAGGCATTATGTGGCCTCTGAAGCTTGGCAGGTAACACATGCCTCAACATTTAGAGATTATCTCAGGATCTACCCGCACCTTTTGGAGCTCAGGTACCACTGAGAGTCTGGCCAGGTATACCAGTGGGTACGAGCAGAGAGACCTCAAATTGTGTTTATCCCACATACACTGGAGAAAAAGAAGTTAAACAGGAGCCTGAGTCTCACCGTTTGGATGAACTTGTGGCATATCACCTTCTTGTCACCCCTGCAGAAAAAGGCAGAGAAAAATTACTATCAGCAAAGCCCGTAATGCTGCCCATTCTGGTTACCGTACTGTTTGCATTCTGTCTGTTTTAGTATTGACAAACACTGGCCATTTCAGTTCTGTACGCTGCTTGTCTATCACCAGCCAAAATTAAAAACACCCAACAACTTCTGAGCTTCAAAAATTCTGGCAACTCGCCTTTCTGAGCACCTTTAGCACAACACAAGTGAGCAAATGAGGCTGAAGCAAGGCAGGTGTGTGCCAGAGCCCCAAATCTATGGAACAGGGGACAGCAGCATGGGCTGTACGGCCACAGCTCGCACCAGGCTGGGTCCCAGGGGCTGTGTCCCAGGGGCTGTGTCCCAGGGCTGTGTACCAGGGCTGTCCCCAGGGGCTGTGTCCCAGGGTTGTCCCTAGGGGTGTGTCCGAGGAAATACCGCCCACTGCTCCCCATGGGGACACCGGGGTGACCCCCTGTGGGCTGGCGATGGGCACGGGTGGCCAGGACAGGGTCGGCCAGTGACACAGGTGTCCCCAGGCCCAGCACACGCCGTGGGCCGTGGGGACCCGCCCGTCCCCCCCACTCACCACTCCTCTCCGATGCGGTACACGTAGACCACGTTGTCCGTCTGGCCGACGGCGATCTTGGTGGAGTC
>NW_010144054.1:0-234 GCF_000699245.1 Pterocles gutturalis
ATGCTGGCGATGCTCAGAGGGATGCTCAGGGTGATGCTCAGGGTGCCGGCATCCCTCGCCACAAGCCACGGGTCCCTGCCGCGGCTCAGCAAACCCCCCGCTCTCCTCTCTCACCTTATTTTCATAAATCATCCCCCTCGCTCTGGTGTTTTCCCGGGCGCTCGGCAGCGTGGTGCATGACGGCTGTGGGTTGTATCGCGCGTAGCCATCAGGAGATAAGGCTGGCCGAGGGCT
>NW_010144055.1:0-392 GCF_000699245.1 Pterocles gutturalis
GCAGCCCCCCCACCCCAACCGTTGCAGAGAAAACTGTCCCCACGCCAACAATCCCTGAGACAACTATCGCT
Source organism: Pterocles gutturalis (assembly GCF_000699245.1). NCBI lineage: Eukaryota > Metazoa > Chordata > Aves > Pterocliformes > Pteroclidae > Pterocles > Pterocles gutturalis. The sequence goes on from NW_010144055.1 coordinate 72, forward strand.
GAGACAACCGTCCCACGCCAACAATCTACACTCCAACCGTCGCCGAGACAACTGATGCCAAGACAACCGTCCCCTCACCAATCGTCGCCATGCCAACAGTTGCCAAGGCTACTGTCACCAAGACAACCTTTGCAGAGAAAACCATTCCTAGGCAAACTGTCCCCACGCCAACTGTCACTGAGACAACTGTCCACATGCCAACCGCCACCATGACAACTGTCCCGATACCAAACGTCCCCACGCCAACCATCCCCAACGTCAACAGTCGCTGAGAGTCCTGTCCCCACACCAACCGTCGCCGAGAGAAGGGGCGCTGAGACC
>NW_010144055.1:459-809 GCF_000699245.1 Pterocles gutturalis
CGCCCCCACACCAACAGTCCTGGAGGCAGCTGTCCCCACGCCAATTATTGCCGAGACAACTGTCCCCAAGCCAACCGTCCACGAGGCAACTGTCCCCATGCCAACCGTCGCCGAGACAACCGTCGCCGAGACTAGTGTCGCCACGCCAACTATCGCCGAGAAAACCATAGCCACCCCAACCGTTGCCGATACAACTGTCCCAATGCCAACCGTCCACAACACACCTGTCCCCACCCCAACCATCCCTGAGGCAATCGTCCCCAAGACAACCATCCCCACACCAACAAATCCCGAGACAACTGTTGTCAAGACAACCATCATCAAGACAACCGTCCCTGAGAAAACAGTCC
>NW_010144055.1:1242-2093 GCF_000699245.1 Pterocles gutturalis
CCCGAGACAATTGTCGCCACGCCAACATTGCTCATGCCAGCTGTCCCCATGCCAACTGTCCCCACGCCAACCTTCCCCAAGTAAACCATCACCGAGACAACTGTTCCAACGCCAACTGTCCCCGAGACAACTATGGACAAGACAACCGTCCCCAAAGCAACTGTCCCCACGCCTACCTTCGCTGAGACAACCGTCCCCACACCAAGCGTCCCTGAGACAACCGTCCCCACACCAAGCGTCCCTGAGACAACCGTCCCCACACCAAGCGTCCCTGAGACAACCGTCCCCACACCAAGCGTCCCTGAGACAACCGTCCCCACACCAAGCGTCCCTGAGACAACCGTCCCCACACCAAGCGTCCCTGAGACAACCGTCCCCACACCAAGCGTCCCTGAGACAACCGTCCCCACACCAAGCGTCCCTGAGACAACCGTCCCCACACCAAGCGTCCCTGAGACAACCGTCCCCACACCAAGCGTCCCTGAGACAACCGTCCCCACACCAAGCGTCCCTGAGACAACCGTCCCCACACCAAGCGTCCCTGAGACAACCGTCCCCACACCAAGCGTCCCTGAGACAACCGTCCCCACACCAAGCGTCCCTGAGACAACCGTCCCCACACCAAGCGTCCCTGAGACAACCGTCCCCACACCAAGCGTCCCTGAGACAACCGTCCCCACACCAAGCGTCCCTGAGACAACCGTCCCCAAAGCAACTGTCCCCACGCCAACCTTCCCCAAGTAAACCATCACCGAGACAACTGTTCCAACGCCAACTGTCCCCACACCAACCGTCCCTGAGACAACCGTCACCATGCCAACCGTCCCCACACCAAGCGTCCCTGAGACAAC
>NW_010144056.1:0-27861 GCF_000699245.1 Pterocles gutturalis
TCCCTCGGCCCACCTTCTTGCCCGGCTTTTTTAAGGCTGTTTGGTTCCTGGTAGTTTCTACACAGAACTGTGGTATCGTCGAGACACCTTAGGAGACGAATCATTTCTTCCTCAGGGTCCAGTAAAACTTCGGATACTTTTTTTCCTCATAAACCAACTCGGTTTACGACAGGTTTTGGCAGTCTGAGACTCTTTAGGATTGTGGGTGTTTGGTGGATTTATTTTTTCTGGATAAACTTCAAGCAAATGCATACCTCTGTGACACAGAGTTTTGTTGCACTGTTCAGGAAAAAAATAAAACCCCCAGAAAACCTGAACAGGCCATTTATATGTTCAGTTTCTAAAGCATCTTCCCCTGTAGTGTACAGCTGGCAACTAGGTCACACCAATATTAATTTCTCCTCTTAGTTTTTAAGGCTGCAAGGACTGTTGTAACAATGCAACGTGTTACTGACAGATTTTAGCTGACTGAACGGTGAATGCTGGTGTTGATCAGTGTGTGCTCGAGGCACGTTCCAGGTATGTAACAGCTTTTGAAGCAAAGCTTAGCTTCAAGTAGATGATCTGCATTGTCTCGAGCACAAGGTGTAGATTTTTAATTGCTGATTGCTGGCCTATTACATAATCATTTTGATGTGAGGGTAGAGATAGTGGTTCTTTTTGTGGGTGCATGGTGAGAAAGCTGGAAAAACAAGTCCTCCTTGAGCTTGAAAAGATTTTTCTAAGCACGACCTGTGTCTGTTCTTCTTCCGGGCAGGTTTATTGTGAAACAGTTGCAGCGTCAATGAGAAATTAGCAGTAAACCACATACCACAAGCGTTCAGTGTTACCTGAGGACGATGCAGCGTTCTAGCGCGTACTTCTGAAGGAGCTGGTAAGTGAGAGTTGAGGCCTTTACAAGTCTGTCCTTTGTGAGACTGCTTTTTGACTTTTCTGGTATCAGTTTTATCATGACTAACTCAAGGTCACATGAGAATTTAGAAGGCTTTGGCAGCAGAATGAGTGTGATATAGTTTCAAACTCTGATCTGCTGTGTGAATTATAAAACCACGTGAAATTTAGGCAGTGTTTCTTTTTACTGCCATCTGCCATGTACCTGAAAAAATTACCTTGCTCAAACAATGCTCCAGCAACACTTTAAGCAAGGAAGATACTGATAATACAACAGAAGTAACAGATATACAGCTATATGTAGAAAAAAAAATAAAGATGAATTAAAGAACACTTGCTTCCAGGAGTGGGAGGAAAAAGTCTTCTAGTGCTTAGTGTTCATGAATTGTTTGCATTCTTTTTTTAAAAGCAACAAGAGGAAGAATTCCCCTAGTGAATCTTGATGTGTTTAGCTTTGTGTATTGTGGCACTTGAGATCCAAGTTGACAGTGATTTGAGATTTGTTTCAAATGTGGAACTCTGGTGTGAAATAACTTGTTTTAATTAAAATGTCTGTGTTCTCAAAGCTGTGTTGGCATCTTGAGCATAAAATACTTTCTAATTTGGGCTCCAGTTTGTGCATGACATTATCTTATATTTCCATAATGCAAAGAGAAAGTGCTACCAAACATGAAACATATTCTGTGGGCTTGTAAATTGCTTTTCTGTGGGTGTCTGATCCTGATCAAATTCACGTACCTAAGTTAAAATAATAAAACTTCATCTACCTCATTCAGAGGCATAATATTAATGTGTATACTCAATGTCTTGAAGGCTCTAAGGCTTTTTCCTTTCTAAAGTTAAGACTATGGTATAAAATATTGTTCAGGTTGGCAGTACAACAGCTCTGATTGACTTGTGGCTGGAAAGCAGTGATGTGAGTTGTGTTACTTCTGTGATTTTGTACTGGGAGAGCGATTAACAGTACAAATCCCTACTTGAAGTTGCTGTCTTGTTTGCAAGTTCTCCACTTGATTTATTTTTTGATGTACAAGTCACAAGCTCCTTCCAGCCTTGCTGAGATGGGGCACAATGAGACTTTAGGAATGCTATATATGTTTTTCATGTTATTACATATAAAGAATATGGATGCTTAAGTCTGTCTGATGTCTTTCATGGGCATTACCCTAAAAAAAAAAGTAGGTATCCAGTGTTGCCTTCATGGCTTGAATTTCTGCCTCATTCAGACAGATGTTGTTTATATATTATGTTAATAGGCTTCTAATTTTTACTGTCTGATGGAGAATCCAGCAGGATGTGAAGTGGTTCTGGGACCTGGAGTAAAATGTAAATTGAGTTAATATAACATATATCTCATAGGTTTGTAACCCTTAAAGCAGTTTGTTCATCTCTGCTTTTTCTGAAGTTAAAACTGCTTCAAACAAAACCAACCAGCCAACGACCTCTATATATATATATATGTAGCTTAGATATTGTCTGTCTCGCACAGAAATAAAAAATATTGGCTGATGATTTGAGGGCAAATAGATTTCGTGTCCTATTTCTAGTGGAACAGCTGCAGGGGACATGTTCTAGTTTGTCAGAATCACTAGTGGCTGTGAACAAATATCTGCCCGTAAATGCAACAGTATTGTTGATCAGTAATCTCGATTTGTTTCAGGAATGGAAATACAACCAATATTGAGCTTATGCTGAACAGCTATTTGCATTCATGATGAGGAGGATCGGGCAGTTAGAAGTGGCTAGTTTCACAAATGTTTTAGTGTTTAGTATGACTTGTTCCTGAAAATAAGTATTTTTCTAGATGAGAAGAATATACTTGTTTAAACAAATGCCTTTTTCATCTGCCTTTTCTTAGTATTTACAGCTACTATAATAATCAGGTATTGACAAAAACCTGATCATAGCATCCAAAACAACAAAGAATTTATCAGCAAATATCTTTACTAACTCTATTTTCCCCAGAGGAAGTCTTTCTCAGCCAAGAAGCAATATCTCATTTCAGAAGATAGATTGTTGAAAACCGATAGGTACTAAGGCAAACTCTGTGTATTTGTTGAAAATGCTTCCATCCATATGCACATCCTGAGGATTGTTTTAACATTAGACTCTGCTGGACTGCCTTGAAAAATCCTGAAGTTGTGTTACTCAACTTTTACTGCAATAGAAAGGTATGAAAAAAAACCCCACCCTGTTTTTAAAATTGAAGTTGCATCCAAGGTGATCTAAAACAGAAGTATCTGTAGCATTTATATAAACATTCTTATACTGTCATACACAAGTGGAAAGCTCTCAGTCAAACTAGATAAGTGCAATGCCTACATCAGCAATCATTTACTGAGTTGTAAAGAAGGAGCTGTTATCATCAAGGCTATAAACTAGGTGATCTCAGCTTTTGGGGGTGTGCACAGCACTCCAGGAAGGTTGTCTTCTTTCATCTTCTGAGATGACTTCACCTTGTTGTTAAAAGAGGGGTTTGCATTTGAGGTATCTTCTCATCTCAGGTATTGTTGAAAAATAACATTAAAGTTTTTTAGTCAGCAATTTATAAGCTTAGCTGTAGATCAGAAATGCATCTCTCCATCCTTGCCTAACATTCCCAAAGCTACATTTTCTGGGCTGTTTTTGGCCGTGCCATCACTTTCCAGCACTTCTGTAAACAGCCATAAGGCATCTTAACCTTCACTCTGGGATGTGGTGGTACCATTCCTGAAGCTAACTAGCTCTTAGGATCTCATTCTGGAGAACCTCTGTGTGTACAAAGGCTCCTTGCTGCTTACATTCCTTGGTTCCCATAATCAGCCCTGCCAGCAGCAAGGCTAATCAGGCGCCGTCGTGGCCTCTGTCAGCTAGCGTCGCACGCGTAGCGCACTTACACTGACTGTGTGCTTTTCATGTGAGCGTAGCTGTCATTCTGTTTACATGTAGGTAAATGTGAACTGATGAAATCGTGTGTTCTGCAGCTTGACACTGGCAGACTTGACATCCATTCTTATGCTTAAATTGGAAGGTATCGTGGCAGTGCAAGCTTTTCCTGCTCTGCCCCAGTCATCGCTAACTGCAGAAATTAGGTGTAGCAGTAAGACTGGAGTTTGGTTTTCAGCGTTTTCAGGCCTTGATCTTGGAGCTTTCAGCAGATAGCAGGGGATAATAAGTTTTTCCATCAAGCCGTACTAATCTTATTTTGAAGTTGAGGCAATAGGCTATGTGTGATTTTAAAAAACTGAACAGAAATTATTCATAGGAACTGCTCAATGATTTTTTTTTTTCTTCAGGAAAGCAACTTGCCAAGGGTCATGACACGTATTTTGCAGTAACTTAAAACTCATTCACTGGATTTTTCTTTAACAAAAATAGTAACAAATTTGTTTGTGATGTGAGTCACTAAAGGAGTTTTCCCCTACAGTTGAAGGCTTGCTTTTGGACACTTTCCTCTTATTAATCTCTGGTTAGAGGGCCTTGCCTGTCCCCGTGGTTTATTTTTGGTATGAGTGACTATGTTTTCGTAAAGCTACTAGGCTGCAGGCGCAGCAGGTTCTGAGAATTGGATGTGGCTTCCAGCGTTGTATTGAGTAGACAATAGGCAGATATTATAATATTGACATAGGGAGCGTCTGAACAGTGCGGATCAAGCATGACATAGCACCTTTTAGTTTATCCAAACAATTTGGTTTAAGAAATGTGGACTTTCTTTAGGTTATGTGTGGAGCAGCAAAAGCAGGGCTAGTAGCAGACTGTCCAAAATATTTTTGTGCCACATTGAGGTCTGTTCTCAGGCAATTGAGAAATACTACTTATTAACAAACAGACTTCATTAATGCTTCATGACTCTGCTGTCGTGGGAGAAATTAATTACAGAATTGCCTTTTCAAAGTGGCGTGTGCTCTCTGTCCTGATACAAATCCATCACAGCTCAATGCTGCAGCCGGAGGAGCCTGGGACTGTGGGGAGGCTTATCAGTGGTGGTGCCAGGCGGTAACCATTCTATTGCAATCACATTGATTTTTAGATCCTGGGTGTGGAATAGTCTCTGCATGGCCCAGTTTGGAGCAGACTGATAAGGCTCCTTGTTTCTTAGCAACTGCAGTCTGCCATAGCCAGAGACCTGCCCCTCCGCAGCTGGAGGGAAAATTCTGAATGTCTCAAATCTGGATCTTGAACCGAGGTAAGTCATTCCCCTAGGCGTATTTAATTTAAAGGCCTTTGTATTCAAATAAAAGGAATGTGTTGGCAATAGTTCCTTGACAAAGGGAAAACATAACTTCTCTGTCATTAATAAGACATTCTAATTTCTTTCCCCGTTCTTATTTAGACCTTTGTCTTTCCTGGGTATGGAGGTGCCGTACGTCCTTCTCTTAACTAGACTCGTGGCAGAAGTTGTCAGCAAATCTACTGAAAGTTCGGTAGGTATTTCATGGGTTTTGTCATGCTGGGCACTGTAAAAACAGAAGGATCAGGTTATTTTCCCCTCACATGGCAGTTTGTAGAAGGCTTTCTAATTCAACAGAGATGACCTATACTGGTAGCAGTCATTAACTGAAACCTTTACAGTGGGTCAATTAGCTACGAGGGCTGATTGCCTATTAAAGCATTGAATTCTTCCTAGTCATGTGCTTGTAGGCTGGCAGGGATGCAACTGATGATGCCTCACACCATGTGGAAAAAGCACCCTGATGATCAAAAAACCACTTTTCAAGCTGCTTGGCGGTTTAACTACAAACAATCCAACACATGCATACCCAAAAGTTAACTTTCCAAATGACTGAGAAGCTCCGAAGCAAACACAGCTTCAAGTCACAGAAAAAGGTCAGAGTGTAAAATTGTGTTTGCAGGAGAGATCGACCAAGAAAACTTTGTACGAAACTGGTCTTAAGCATGTTATCTATAGATCTGCTGGTTCTCTGCTGTATTCTGTCTCCCCCAAGATGCACTAACAGTGGGACGTCAGCCTAGTAATTTCAGTTTTGACAGTCCCAACCATTTCTCCTGATAGCTTTGATTTTTGTCACCCCCGGATTTGATGGCTTTTGCTGATTAGCAGAGTAACACTGGCTGTTACATGTTAGGTATATTTAAGTTACTTCTATGGCTGAATATAGATCAGGTCTTGTTACTTTTGACCGAGAATACTTCGTCCCTCTTTAAGACTGATTTGACTTTCTATGTTCTTCAGGGGAATGTATGTGCAAAACTTGAAAAGGTGGGGGAGTTTTGCAGCTTATTTTTCCTGTACAGATTCAGAGAGTGGGTATGCCCAAGTCTATGTGGGATGTTACTATGTCTATCAAAAGAACCACAGAGTTTCTAACCACCATTTATCTCTAAGCTTGTGTCACAGCTTGTTGTAACTTGTAAATAATTTTGAAACTGGCTTTTATATAAACAAACAAAAAATAAAAATACACTACCTACCTTCAGGATATGAGAACTTATTCTTTTATACTTAATGCTGAAGCAAGAAGCTTTTGTAGTTCTGCTGGGTTGCTCTGCTGAATGTAGATATTATCACTTGCAATAGGGGCATTCACTGAAAACTGATTTTTGCCAGTCACTTTGCCAATAATATTTCTGAGCAAATCTCTTAGGGCATTTGTGTGGTGTTGTGGGAAGGATAACTCCCCCTCTGAACTGTGCTTCACTGCAGAATTTAGCAAGTGTATTTCTAAAGCAGTTTTTTGAGGCTTTGTCTACATCAAATGTAGAGTGTACATTTGTTCTCAAAGTGTTAGTTTGGGCAGCAGCTGCCAGGTCAAAATCAACTTGATGGTGTGTCTGGCTTGTTCTCTCTCTGTAAGGTTGCTTAATGCAAAAAGAAAAAGTTACAGCAGGTTTTAACTGCAGTTACTGCTTATTCCTCTCCATTCTCTGTAGGTGTTTTCATTGGAGCATTTAAGGACTGTGTAAAATGTAATTTATTTTCTTAGATTTCAGAAGCAGAATGCTGTGTGGATATGTTGGATTCAAACAGTTCCTGTCCAGTAACCAACCAGTGCAGTCCAGGTATAGTGTGTCATCAGTTATTAAAATTCCAGATTGTTTTTGACAGCTAACACCAAAATACAGCACCTGATTAATTGTGGAGTGAAAACAAAATAATTAGTGGATGTACATATTTAAGTCTTTCTTCCACTATATACACGAAGTAATGCTTTTCCTGACTCCAAATGTTGTTCTTGCATGGAAAGCAGAATAGACAACTATTAATAAGGTTATTCTTTATCTTTTTTATTTAGTGTGCAGTTGAATTATGTAAGAGCTATTGTAAATGCTTAAAAGCCCTAAAAGCCCACATAATGAGCATAAAAAGCAAAAATGCTGTAATGTGTATTGAAGGGACCATTAAGAATAATTTCAGTGTTGTCTGGTTAGCAGCGAATGCCTCATTCTTCCTTGTGCCATATATGTGGAGTTGTTTTCTTCTAAATGGAGTTAAAAACTCGTCACTGTCCAGCAGGAGCAAAAGGGTGGTAATTTTTAATGCCATTTTATTTAAAATTGGAGAGTAAAAGCAGGAGAATGGCTTCAGAGCCCCCAGCAACAAGAGAATTGGTGACTTAAAAATTTGGGTCCTCTCCTGCGTTCAGTCATTTCCTTGTGGTGGTTGTTAAAGCATTCTAAGCCTGGCTATTTTCACTGCTTCATTAGCTTCTCTAACTGTTGCTTCATTTAATGTGTTTGTTTCTGCTTTTAAATGATCTTAGATACGGTATAAACAGTTGTCCCCAAGTTATGGGATTGCATTTTCTTAAGTCTTATTGTAAACTGATAATCTACCAATACCTTCGGTGTCAGATAAATGCTTTGATGCTTCTTTCCTATTAATGTAGGAAGTCTTTGCCTTTACGTTGGGTCTGTTTGTGTTTAGATTAAGTGTCTGATGTAATTTATGACTCTGGGCATCAAACGTGCTGCTTCTCTCAAAGGAAAACATAGCAGCAGAGCTGCTTTCAAATCAGCACCTTACTAATGGTTTGCTTTATGGGATAATTGATACCAGTTTGGCTCAAGGCTCTATAGAACTGGATTTTAGCCAGCACAGTAAGTTTTCTTCCTTTAAATGTAGACTGTAACATGATCTAGTAGGAATATCCTTCTAATCTTCTTGTCTCAAGTCTAAGCCTCAAGTGAAACCACTGCAGCTTTATTGTATTAAATGAAGTTGTTATTGAAGATGTGCCCTAAATTTTCTTTTTCTTAACAAAGACATAGCAGTATGTGCATTTAAACATAAACTGAGATATTTGAACATTGAAGATGTAGGCCAGGATGAAAATTTAATCAGTTTCCAGCCGGCGTGGTAGGGTGACTGATATAAGACACTTGCCATCTGTCACAGAGTAGTTTAAACAGGCTTGGGTTCTTCTTAAAGTGAAACAAATCGTACAATACTTGAGAGGGCTGAGGCATGGGAAAAAGACTGGATTATGTCAGTATTCATATTTTTAGCTTGCCATGCTTCAAGTGATTGACTATAGGGTTTGCCAGCATCTTTTTTTCATCCAAGTACACTCTGGTTCTTAGCATCTGTGTCCCTGCCTACTTCTATTTTCAATACTATATATTAAGATTGCATAAAAATTTGTTTTGACAGTGTGCGACCCCTGAAAATAACTGGTGAAATTCTGCATTTTTAGTATTTTTGGAGGGTAGTTACAGGTTGTTCAACACTTCCCATTTTTCCCAAAACTAAAACATGCAAGACAGTGAATGGAGCTATGCTGAAATTGCCCTCTGGGAGTTGTTTGCTTGTAACTCTTCTCCCGTTTGACCCTTGAAATTATATATCTTTTCTGGAATAAACACTTGGAAATGAAACCTCTTAACTTGTGTAACATAATAGGAAGCAGGAGGTGTTTGTAACCAGTAGAGCAAATGCAGGGAGTTTCTGTTGTCTCTGCCTCTTTCTGAACATAAGGAAATATTTCCAGTGTCACTTTTGTTGTTTTCAAACCTCTGTACATCTTATTCTTACACAGGTTGTTACAGACAATGGAATGAAGATGGTAGTAGTAGCTGCATTAAATGCAAAAATGAAACCCTTCCTGTTTCGTCTGTTTACAATCTGACTGAATGCAGAAATAGTGAGTCATTTACCATCCCTGTATTTTGATGGATGTTTTCTGGAACTGCGTGCGCCAGCAAAGGCTGTTCAAGAAGGCAGCAAATGTTAGATTTTTTCCCGCCCCCCCTGTAAGACTTCAACCTTTTCCAAAGTCCTAAGATAACTTTGAGCTTTTGAACGTGCAACAAAACCTATGAAAACTTTAAAATTTAGTTTGCAGAAACTGCAGATTGCTGTGGAACCATTCCACAGTTGGGATCAAAATCTTTTTTATATGTTGGCGTACCTAATCTGTGAAACCACATCGAACATATGGAAGAAAAAAATTCTGACCAATTTAAGTTCTCTAAAATAAAAAACCAAAGTCCTAAACATCAAAATGATTAAACTCACACAGTAGGACCTGTATCAAACATACAGTGAATACTGAATTTTGTGGCAGCTTTAATCTCTGCTGTAAGAAAAAGGCATTTGCTGTGGACGTTTGCTGGGGACTTCTTCAGAGCACAAAATAGCTCAGACTGTACTGGAGTTCCTTGAAAATTCTATCTCAAGAATGCTAGATTAATTTTGCATGTGTGCTTTGTTTGAGAGATGAGAACCATTGAATTCCTGTAAATATATTTAATGAAAGAGATAAGAAGCTTTATCTAAGTTTCTGGGAGGTGCCACAGCAAATTATTTGCTTTTTGAACAAATTATGATGATGCTTGTTTGCTTCCTTTTAAAAAAATTATTGAAAATGATGCAAAGAATGAATTTTTTCATGGCCGAAATCAGGATTCTTATACTATTTCAAATAAATACTGAGAAGTGTAATAGCCTTTTACTAAGATTTTCAGCAAACCTGGAGTTTGTGTCAAATTTTACTTTAAAAAAATTTTTTTGGTTACAGCTGGTATCAAAGGAATGACTTTCCAAATGAATATAAGCACCGTAACTCCTTTCATACAGAATATAGGTGAGTAAATGGAAATAGCTGTTGAGTGCAGGCTTTGTGATTATTCACTGCGTACCAGCCCCTTCATGACAAGGCATTTGAAATGAGTTGTAAAATATGTTTTTCTGTAGCACAGGTTTTATTCTAAAGGTAGTAGCCATTTTTAGGTTTTTTGGCTTGTTCTCAACAAGAAGCTTTTATAAGTCTTCGAGTTGAATTCCGAGGTATTTTACTGAATGGTTCTGTCATTTTGTCCTAGTGATCTTAAAGTGATTTTTCTGGTACAGGTTGAGATGTTTATTTATGAAAGCCTATAACTTGAGTTTTGAACCTTATGCTGTAAGAGTTTTGGTTTCTAGGGGTGAGGCAACATGTTCTGCATCTGGTACATCCTGGTTAGCCTTTCTGTAGGCTGATTTTATCACTGCTGACCAGTCATTTCGGATTAATCTCCTAAAAATAGTTGTTCCAACACTGGTAAGAATAATAAAAATTGAGACTATTTAGATAGTGACATTGCCCGCTTCAGCAAGAGATAGGTGTCCTGGGTTAAAGAAACAGAATGATGGATTAAGAATTTGTGGCTGTCTTCAGGGAGGTAGAGACTAAGACTTTCTTGGCAGGTGGGGCTGGGGAAGTTGTTCATGTCATGAAATGAGTGTTGAAAGATCTTTGCAAATGTTTCAGTGAGGTCTGTGTGCATATTAAAAAAAAAACCAAACCTCACTTTTTTCCCTCCTATGAATATCAGGAAGTTGGTCTGTATCTTTTGTTTAACCCTTCTATTAGAAGAGATTTCTAGTGAATAATAGTCATCTATTTCTCTCTTTCTCTCTCTTTTATTTTTATTTTTTTTTTTACAGGGGGCCCAGAAGTGGCAGCCTCTCTCATCTTAGGGACATTTTTCATCAGTTTATTCCTGATTCTGTCTGTTGCTTCTTTCTTCTACCTCAAACGTGCCAATAAGCTTCCTAATGTTTTCTACAGAAGAAACAAAGGTAAAATACCTTTAATTGTCTATTTAATCTCTAATATTTTGGCTTTTGCACAATTTCTTAATTTAAAACCTTCTAAATTTCTTCATGTCAGTGTTCTAACTTAATAGCTGCTGCTGTCTCTTTTGATCATCCAAAGCAATATAAACTAATGTAAACTCACAGGACAAAATTTTTCAATATCATGTTTTCATGGCAGTGCAGAGGATGTCTGTTCTCAAAGCGTGCTTAGGTGCATATTACACAAGATCTCTCACTAATCCAGCTATTGTTTTTGTAGCTTTCAAAGATTTGCCAGAGTACAATACTTGACATTAGTTGTTGCTGAATATTAGATATCTGATTTAAAAAAAAAAAAAACCAAACACAGGGCATTCCTATAGAACTTAATAATACTTGTTTATTTCAGCACACAAAATGCCACGCATTTATAAAGTGTTACAAAAAGCAGTTGTTGTTTATTCTTGGTTTAGAGAGGAGGAAGCTGTAATACTAAAGGGCTGTGTACTTACCCTGGATGTGTCAGCAGCAGGAGAAAGGGAATGGAATTTGAGGTTACTCATTATTGCACTATTCATTTGCACTGATTTTTTTTTTTTAAAGCAAACACCCCTTAGCTTTTATTTTTATAATGAAATCTATTTATTTCTGCCATTCCTGTTACTGAGGAAAGAAGTCGTGTAACTGAAATTCAGTGACCTGACTTCATGACAAAGGGATTCCAGAAAAGCTGGGGAAAGAGCACCTGGGATGTGCTTAGCCATAGGGTGCCAAGACTTTGTGTACCTGTCTGTCCCCTTCAGATGCTTCAGTTTCTGTGAAGTTGTTCTAGGTGTCCATTTTTTACTGCTCCTCAGTTGCTGGGAGGTGGTAGGCAAAATATACGGAAGGTGATGTCTCCATTTTGCCCAGTGCTTTTGCATGGAACTGAGGCTGATCTGTGACACTGTCTCACCCTTTCTATGCAGTCACTTCGAATGATTCCTGTGACAATCTCTAGCGCAGCATTTGCAGTGTTAGAGCTCCTTCTGCTGAAAGCAAGCTCTTTACTGCTTGGGTCTGCTGAACAAATACAACTCTTGTTATTTTCATTCATTTCTTACAGGGCCAAGCTCAAGCTAGACTGTGGCAATAGAAATAAGCTTAAAAACAGAAAAAGAAGGGGGTGGGTAGAGCAATGCAATTCCATTGTTTGGCCAAGAATGTTGTATCTAGTCGTCGTAACTCCATGGAACATCACATTTCCAGTCTCTGTGGTATCATTTGATGTAAAAGGAGACAACAGTAGCTACCTAAGTCCTGAAGTGTTCAGTGCTGCGGAAACTGCCAGTATGTCAATCACACCTGCCCTGTTGAGACCTTTAGGTTAGTTTTGTGTGTGTATTCGAGTAAATTTAGTTAGTATGAGATTCTCCTTCAGTTTTTAAGTGGATCGAGAGCTGTTGTGCTATGCCATTTCTATGCTGGCAGGACACCAGATCTCTGAGGCTTCAGTGATACTGGCCTGGCTTTTGCAGTTTGTACTGATAATTCACTCTGGTCCAGCAGGCTAAAGTGTCCATGTCTTCCTTTGGAGGAGAAGCATTAGAAACATTTCTCTGGCTTATTATCATGTTAGCTTTCATTCTGTCTGGATGATGATTATCATGTGGCAAATAAAGGCAGCAACCTCTTGTGTAGAAGGGTTGCATCTTTCACTGCTCAATTGTTTTCTGCTTTTCCTGCCTTTTTCTGGAAGCTGGCTCAAAGTGACATTTTCCTATTGAAGCTTCGTCATATGAAAGAGATACTGCTGTGGCTACCTTCTTTGAAAGCAAAATAAGTCATTCTTTGAGACCTTTGCAACCCTTTATCTCTAGTCTTGAAAAGAGTCCTACAGACAGTATATTCTTCTAATGGAATTCTGAATGTTCTGATATGTTTTGGCAGTCTTCGTGACAAAACTATTTTTTAACAATAGAACTATTCTGTTGCATGCATTTATTTTTAGAAAACTACCAGTCTCTCTCTTTCTCTCTCTTTTAGCATCTGTTCTCCAGCCTAGTGAAACAGTAAGTAAATTCTTTCCTTCCAATAAGAATAATCAAGCCCTAAAACATCAAGTAAACAATAACTTAAAGTTTTAACAGTTCGTCAGGGGGCTACTTAATCTGATGTATGAGAGACTGAAGTAAAAATAAAAGATGTTTTGGGTTTCTTTGTCCAAACTAGAAAAAAAGATGAATGCTGACCATATGGGTTCTCTTGAGTTATTTTTCTCTCAGACTTATGTATGCAGTAAATATTACTGGAACCCTAAAATGTTCCTGTATTTTTTAATTAAAGCCTGTGAAGACAAAATGTACTTTGTTTGACATGGTCGTTCTTCTGTTATGCAGGCATCCATGATACCTCCCCCGACTTCTTCAGGTGAGGAGCTGCTCTCTGAGACATGCTGCTACAAATACTTTACCTGTTGGCTTTCTTTTTATGCATCTTGTTATTGAAAAGCAGGCAAACTATCTCCAAGTGGATATGCTAGGAACACACAGCAAGTCAAAACGATTACCTGTAAAGGCTGGTCTAGAACTGCGGAATCTGAGGGGGGCAGAAATCCAATGAAATCTGTCTGGTAGACCTTTTTGATAGGATTTATTGCTTTAATTACTCTAGGCATACTGTATTGATGGAGTACTTAATGTTAAAATAGTTCTGTGACAGCTCCTAAAATAGATCTTTGACTTCTCTATCCTAATAGAGAAATCTTAAAAGTAGATGCAATATTTTTTCATAAGTGCTCAAAAATAAATTATTCAGCCTGGGACCTATTTTCAGGATTGGAATCTTCTTGACAATGCCAGGCTGGCTTATTTTCAGGCTTGCTGATTTGAAGCTCATCAGCTTCTTGAAGCAAGTAACACCGAGTGTTTGGAATATACCATTTTGTGTGTATGTGATGTGCTTGTAGGTTGGTTCTTTTTGGCAAGGTGGGTTTTTAATATGTGTGAAACTCGGGCAGAAATTTATTTCTTGGGGAAGATTTCATCTAATCAGCTTGTTTCAACTTTCCTCCCCAATTCTTCGTCATTTCAGCCTGTAAACATTACTGAGCAGTTGATACTCTAATGTACTGTTTTAGACCAGATCTTTGTAATCCAAGAGGAAAATCCTTTTGGTGGGCCTCTAAATTTGTACTATTTCTAGGAAATAGTACATGCTGTTCTTATATTATTAGTGAGCTAGTGAGAGCCTAATAAAGCATGAGATATCTAATTACTTGCCCAAAATATCTATTTACAAGGACAATGGTTTATAACTAATCAAATCAAGGCATTTTTTTCAAGTGTCTGTGACCATCTAAGAAAGTTGTAAGAGAAGGAGGTAGTAAAGGATATATTTTGCAAATGATAGAAAATTTTATATCTATACATGAAATTAGAGTGGCTAGGAAAGTAGATTTATTTGGCCAGGGTAATACAGTAAAATATCTTGTCTCTATGCTTGATCCATGTACTTTCAAGAAGATGACAGAACTTGGGGTGACTTAAAAGTGAGACTGACCAAATCTTCTAAAAACTAAAGAGATAATGACCTTCCAAGCTCAACAAAACTTCTGGTCTCACTCCTCCTGTATGCATAGGCCTCTTTAATCAAGATGGTATAATTAAAATTAAAATTTTATTAATGCAGTCTTTAACTTTTAAACATTTTTTAGATGTGTTCCAGACCTAGTCTGGGTCTGGCTGTTAAATTGACAGCCAGTGCTGCTTGTGAGAAGTCTTGGTTTCATTGCCTTACCTTCATCCTTACCTTTCCTTACCTACATCTATTTAAAAAGACAGCACAGTTGTGGGGGTTTTTATTAGGGCTGAAAATGGAAAACTACATATACTGTAAACACTTAAAAATAATGGAAGTGCCAGTTTGTAATGAATACCTTATTTAGTAGGCCACTAGAAGCTTGTTTAAAAAGCTTGTGGACTTTTGCTATATCTCAGCTCTGTGTAGGGTTTTTTGTGTTTTGTTTTTGTGTTTATTGGGGGGTTTTTTTGGGTCCAGAATGACTTTGGTCACTCAGGAATTGTTGGATGGTAGGTGGTGGTATGAATTAATGATGAAGGCATGCTTATACAGCAGGTGCTAATGATGTTTTTGTGCCCACCATTTCAGTTCGGAAGCCACGATATGTCAGACGAGAACGGTCACTAGTGACGTCTGCATCTGCTGCTATGATCCCTTCTTCCGAAACCAGGGTCAGCAATGTTTAGCCTTCATTCTTGACTAAGGACTGTGTGCACAGTGTCGAAGAAACTTTTTCTGAATCCACTGAAGTGCCAGGAAAACATCGTAATGGAAGCCAAATTACTGTGTTAAAGGGTTTGTGCCAAATGTTGACAGAGAAATGAACTCATGCAAAAATACTGATGGCAGGCTACATCCAGTGCGGTGAACTGCTTTGGTGATCTTGAAATGCACTATTCCAGCTCTGTGGTTTCATTTGTCTCCTACAGATGCTGTGTTTGAAATCTTTAAATGATCGGCCTTTCTTTGGTACACTTTCAGTTTTGGCAAGTTCTTCTTCCTGTGTTGTGATGTGTTCTGTGTCCCCAGAGCTGAATGTCACCGTGCTGCAGGCCAACACAAAATACTGGGATTACTCAAGGATGTGGACTTGTTTGAAGGACCCACTTGGAAGTGCTAACACTAAGTGCCACTGCTCTAACGTTGTAGGAGAATTAACAATACTTAACATGCAGTATCTTTTTGAAGCAAAAACCGATGTCTCCTGGAGCATCCTCTTCAGCCTATGACATAGCTGACCCTGGTTTTTAACTGTGACCATAGACCCACTATCCAGATGCTGTTGTTCTTGGTGCTTTTGAAGGCTGTGGTTGGTATGGGTCCAGTCCCAAGTGTGAAAATTTTTTGGGAAGCATTTCCAATGGCTTCAGCTCAGTCAGTCCTTGGACAAAGAGCCATTTGCTATGGCCTTGTAACTGAAAGGCTGCTATGTCTGTCCTGCAAAGACTGTCTCTACTCGCTTCCTTCCCAGCAGCTGAAGGGAAACCAAAATCCCTGCAGGGCAGCTCTGCGTCCGTTGGACGTGTCAGTGAATATTGGGATGAACTGGAGAGGTCAGCTGAATTTCTGCCAGTGCAATAAGGGGTTTCTTTGGTCAAGCCCTTCATTAACATGCCTGACATCTGCAGGCCAGCACCTTATGACAGAGCTCAACAAGTATTTCCTTGTTGAAACTGCCAGCCTAAATAGCCCCTATTTTCAGATGCTTGTTCTTGCCCATCCTATGCCAGCTGTGTCACTTGATCAGGAAGTTAAAGTAGCTGTAAAATAATTTTTTTACTTGCTAGGTTATCCTTCACCAATTTTTTTCCTGGCATGGTTGACTCTGTTGCCATGCGAACACATATTTCAGCATAATGGGCACAGTGGTATAGGCGTAAGAGTGGGTGACTGGGAAATCAGTGAAAAACCTGAGGTTGCTAAATTGGATGAAGTGTCACTGTCACCATATGGGAAATTATAACTATGCAGCTTGTGTATTCCCACCTACCTGTGTTGCTAGTGCCTGTTTTGGTTTAGCTGGTGCTCCATTGTGGGTCTGTGCTCCTAAAATAAATGACTTGGAAGCTCTTCATGAGCATCCACTGGCATGAACATAAACTGGAACAGTCAGTTCTCTTTTTCAGGAAAATGTGAACATAACTGTCTTGAGCTGACGTGACACCCATATGGAGAGTCCAAACCTTGTAATCCAGATTCCTTTTTCTCCGTGGTTAAAAGCTGATTCAAAGCTAAAAGATGAGAACTGAGATGGGAGGGGATATATTTACCTTGTGGAATAGACCTTGTTTTGTGGAAGTTTCAGTGCAGTTGTATTTACTTTTCTTTCTCCTTACAAGGCAATGAGATCTCTTGTAGCATCCGAACAAGCCAGGGCAAAGATTGGGGATAAAGAACAAAGTATGAAGAGGCCCCTGTGTCCCCCCCCAAAAAAGCCTGAATTGCGGTATGGAGAAACTTAAGATTGTCTTTCTCTCACAATGATAAATAAAATTTTTGTTCTACTGGACAAAACTGAAGACAGGAGACAATGCCATTTTGAGACCCTTGAGCTTTCAGTGTGAATTGTGCTCTGTTGTTCATATGTTCCAAGTTCAGGAGGTGGCAATGTTGTTTCTGTCGTTTTGATGTCTTTTTATCTTTGTCCTACTGCAACTTTCCACAGGTAGAAATCGTGTCTGCAGGTCATAAGTTTTTCCTGAACTTAGTTGCTGAATATTTTCCTAATTGCTAAGGAAAAGGAGTAACTATGCAAATAATGCCAAGAAACTGCACCTTTGAAAGCAGGGAGTTTCTGCTTGGAGATCTGTCAATGCTAGTGCATTCTTGTATTGCTTAGTTCTGATGTACTCTTTCTACACATAAATTATTGAAGGATCGTTCATGTCATTGTACTGTCTGAACCCTATCTTATCCTCAAGTGCATATTGTAACTCAGTTTAATGTCAAGTGTCAAATGCTCTAAGTTCTGTGCAGTCAAGTTTTTCTCAATGATAACATCCCTCTTCCCATACTCTTCTGCCCTGAGCAAACTCTTTTAACTGCAGCAGATATTTTTACTATTTTTTTTGTGTTTCGGGAACTGTTCAGCTTTTGTTATTGCTGTCTGACACAGTGGACTCCTGGTCTAAACAGTTTCTCATTTGTTTGCACTGTCAAATTAAATATATAATGTGGTGTTTTGGTTTCCGTGTCCCTCCAAAATATACATGTATATATATTTTAAAAGATTGGCTTTAATGAACCCTGATATTTAATGTATTTGTATATTTTTAAATTGTGCCAAAATAAACATTTGAGCTTTTTTTTTTTGTAATGACTGTGGAGTCATTCTTGTGTTTCCTTTTCAAGCACAGAATGAAGGGAGCAAGATTAGCACCCAAAGTAGATCATTGTTTCAGCTTATATTTCATGTTACCTCCACCAGAACTGAAGCTTTAAAAAAAAAAAAAAAAGTTGTGCGAATGATGCTGCCCAGTTCTACAGCAGGATAGC
The DNA here is from genome assembly GCF_000699245.1 of Pterocles gutturalis. Classification (NCBI taxonomy): domain Eukaryota; kingdom Metazoa; phylum Chordata; class Aves; order Pterocliformes; family Pteroclidae; genus Pterocles; species Pterocles gutturalis. Next base: position 17,945 of record NW_010144056.1, read on the forward strand.
CAGGCTGTTCTTCTCCAGACTGTATCTTCACACCTTGTAACCATATGGCAAAAGCCACCTGTAGTGGCATGAAAGTAACTCTTTAATAGAAAATGAAGCTTTAGTAAATGACAGAATTTCTACATTAGTGTATGTTTACTTAAATTTCATGCAGAGAAGCTAGCAGAAGTAGCAAGAAAACTAGAAGAGGAGGCTGCAAAACAGTGCCAGATGTACCGGAAGGTGACATAATCAGGATGATTTATAAATTGAAGGGAAGACTTGGGTTTGGATATCTTTCCCCATCTCACCTCCAATTAATTTTAAAAAATGTGTTATTTTTCTCCTTTTCCTTTGCTCCATGGGAATTTGGTACTCTTGTTGGATTTCTTTCTTACAAACGTATCTTGTGTTCTTAACTCCAGTTGCCAAAACAACCCATGATAAGGAGAGCTGAGCCAAAGGCAATGGGGATGCTGAGCCATGTGGTCTGAAATAGTAGTAGTTAAATTCAGCAAGACTCTTTTCCTTTGCAAAGCTAGCTGAAGTAGCCTGATGGATGAGAAAAATGCTGCTTTTAGTGGAGTATGCTGATGAGGAAGGATAAGGCAAATGCTTTAATACCTACTGTGCATCCACTGTGGAAAGTCTAATAGACTTTGTTGTCAAAGGCAAGGTGACAGTGTTACATGCAAAGAGAAATTGACCTGGAAAATTATCCCACTGGGAGAGGAAGACTTAAAAGTGGATTTGTCAGTTAAATGGATTCTGAACACCATGCACACCAAAATGTAATGGCCTTTGGGAAGAGGAGCTACGGAGTGTCCTTGCCATTAGTCACTCGAATGAATTGAGTAGGTGAAATTGGTAGTAAGTGAACTGGGGAGAGCAGTTAAGTGGATGTACAACAGGGAACAATTTGAGACTGTATTTTGCACACCTGAGAGGAGCTGCCTTAGCCCTAGGACACCGTCTGAAGCTGAGTGCAAGTCTAAAACTTTGTGTGTCACTAAAATCTCTTATCTGGCTATAGGCCCTCCAGAAGGCTGGTGTCACATGCATAAAGAATGAAACAGAAATGATACTGCATACAGATGCTCTGAAGTACTTTGCTGGGTGAAACTGCATGAAGTTTGCTAATTAAGTGATGAAGCTTTGTGGAAATGTAATGACTTTGGTTCAACCTACCTTCCCCTAGGTATTAATCAACTTGACAGAAACTGTGTCCTGAGGCTGTCTCTTGTGTCTTTCTCTGCAATATTTTTTCCCCTCTTCTCTCCCCTCCCTCCATTAAAAGCTTCTTGGGAACTTTGCTTGGAAATACATCTGTGATTATGGGCGCAAGTCTGTAACTTCCTGCCAGTAAGATTTGAAGGCTCAAAGTTTTTAAACTATAGAAGAGATTGAAGGGGAGTGGAAGAAGAAACCAGGGGGACAACTTGGGTGCTAACTAGGAAAAAGGAACAATAAGGTTTTTGCTCTTGTCCCTCTATAGTTACACAGGATCTGATCTAAGCTGCATGGGCAAAGAGAATGGAAGAAGAGGACAGAATACCAAAGTTGATACAAAAGCTTGAGGCTCTCAAAACATGAGATTTGCAGATAACTGCGTGGAGACATTCAGCAGCGTGTGACTGCACGGAAATGCTGTGTGCTGCAAATGGATGAGCTTAGCAGGAAAGTGTCTCTGTGCTGTGCCTAGCCAGTGCCTGCAGTGGGGTGATAGTAACTTTGAGCAAACAAACAAAAGTTGTACCTGCTTGCACTCAGAATTGATTTGGTTCTAAGTTGTTTGAAAGAATGCACTTAAGATACAGTCAATATTTGAAGTGCGCTCGCATTGCTCTTGCTACCAACTCTGTGAGGTTTGTTGAAACATCTAAAGGCTGCTTTGCATTTTTGTCATTCATTTTTAATGCTCTATGGTGAGAAAAGAAATGAAATTATATAGTGTTTATCATTTTAATAGCCTTGACATGTTTTTATTGCTAACTGATGGGAAGCAACAGTACTCAGATAATTGCACTTCCTGTTTCAAAGCGTGGTGATTTATGTCCCTTAGTAAAGTGTTAGAAGTGTTTTAAAATGATAGTTTCAATGAGATGGGATGCAGCTCTGAGCTATTTGCTCCAAATGGTTAGGTCTTTACTATTAATATTGCTGTATTCTGTAACAGGGCTAGTATAGAAGGGGTTAGGTTTTAGACATGTCATACTGATTTTGTAACGAGTGTTGTTTATAAATAAGTCATCTGTTTTCTTGCAATTGTACATCCATCAAATTGTAATGTTCTCTTCTGCTTCACAATCCCAGTCTCCGCAGGAATACAGTCATTTGGAGCGGAGCGCTCAACTTCCTAAAAAGCTCAGCCTGTCCCACACTGCTGTAGTAAGTCCATCAGCTCATAAAATGGCCGTCCACTTCCCAGCACAAAACTGACCGTGTCCCAGCCTTCCAGAACTGGGACATTTGGTAATTTGGTTGATACTGCTGCTGCCCTCCCAGCAGAACTGCATTGTGTCTGCTGCACTCAGGAATAAGGGTGGGATTTGCTTTCCCCATCACCACCACCCCTTTCTGTGTGAAAACTGGGCATACATCATGGCTGGCAAAAAAGAAAAAAAACTTCTAGAAAAGACAAAAATGGCAGTCAGTCATATTTCAATGATGTTGGCTGGACCATGACTTCTAAAGTTAGAAGCAAACCAGAGATCAGTCTTGGAAGTGCAGGGATGAGACAGAAGATTCTTCAGGTCTTGGGATCCCTGTCACCACAGGATTATTTTTGGCGTGACCTTATCTGATAAGGGCAAGTTTACATAGTTAGGTGCAAACAGTCCTTCAGCAGCTTTGCTGCAGGATTCAAACAACTCCAAAACCCCAGTGGCCTTGATAGTGTGGAAGTGTGCCCATGCTAACACGTCCATCGGAGAGGTTTTTGTTAGCTGGGTGGGTAAACGATTCCTGAATCAGTGTTGACTCCTGTCCCGTCCCGCTGGCTCAGAGTTCTACATATCTGATGAGAGCTACCTGTGAACAGTCCTGAGTCTCCACATCATAATGCTTCACATAGCTATGAAACTACACCTATGAATCTGAAACCATTGGGAACCTTCTCCACATTCAGCAGAGTCAAAAAGGCAGGAGGTATGATTAGTTTCATGTTGTGCTTTGCATCCAAGCAGCTGAAAAATCTCTGCTCTCGCTGTGCCCTCAGCATCCACGCTGACTTAGCTCTCTGTTGCTTGTGCTGACTAACTAAAGAGACAAAAGCTCTATTAACGGCTTTTCAGTTGATAAAAAATGGGATAATCAATTTGTATATATGTGCCATCAACTGGATGAAGTAAGTACATCTTCCTTCTCGAAGGAATAGGTTGAACGTGCGATTGCAGTGGTCCAATACCTGACAAACTGCGAAGGTTCAGTGTTGCTCGAACTGGATGCTCGTTAGATGAGAGTTTATGGTCTGTATCTTAACTAAAGAGCCAGTTAAGGCGGGGTAGGCAGCTCTGGGCTGTGGCAGAATTTCATTCCTCTGTCGGTTTGCTCTCTGTCTGCTTCAGTTTCTGTGTAGGTTTGCCCTCTGTCTGTCTGGGAGTTTTTAACAGTTTCTGGGTGTTTTTAACTGGTTTCAGTGAGCTGTGCAGCAGGGCCTGGATCCATCCAAAAGAAAAATGGTTTTAGGTCCAGTACTTGCACTAGACTTCCCCCCCTCCCCCCCCTACTAAAAGAAACAGCAGCAGAATTCAAACCCCTATTTTTCTTGCATTGAGCTGTGCTTTCTGTACCATCTCCCGTGTCTGCTCTTGCGTTTTGTAGGGTTGAGGAGTGTGGGGAGAGCAGAAGGGGCCAGTTCTCTCCTCTGGCGTGTTGCTGCTGGGTGGCATCGGGAAAATTGCTGCTGGGTGATGTCACTCTTCTTCCCAATGCGCTGCTTGGTTTGGACTTCCCTTTGGTTTTGAATCTGGCTGGGGTTGGGTGGTGTCTTTGTGTGGGCCTGGCTTGATGAAGCACAGTCAGTCCTGGGCAGAACGGCTCGGGGCTTTTTTCCAGTCCCGGGGAAGCACGGCTTGCTGACTGTAAACCCTTTTCAAATGTGTTTACTTTGGCAATCCTGAATCTGAAAGGCTTGCTATTTTGCAGTTAGACTTCCTTTATGTTTTTTACGTAATTAGGAAGACAGGTTTTATCAAGATAAAATGGGGTGATGTTTTCTTAAGAAACTCTCTGGGAAGTTCAGTCAGCCCAGTGTCAATGATGGGTTTATGCTGCTGAGAGAAATCTGACTCACAGATGGTAATGGTGTAATTCTTTGTCTGGCTTTAACGTTCTCAATCTTGGAGACAGGAAGAGAAAAAGTGGCTCAAAAAAGAATAAGACTTCATGGAGAAATATTTCCTGTTGCAAATATATGACTGCAGGATAGCTTGCTTTTCATTTTCACCGTCTAATCGCATTTTGGTAAGGCAGAAAAGAGCTGGACTCCCCAGCACCAGGAGTTGTATCAGTTAGATATCAATGTTCCAGCTCTTCAAATTCGGTGAAGAGGAGGTGGTTAGTTAAAGGTAGTTGCTGGCTCCCATGTTAGTGGTCTCAGCTATCATTAAAGATCAGGTCAGCTACCAGGTGGGATGGATTTTATCGCCTGTAAGGCACGAAATTTTGTGCTTGCAAAGCAGTGGGCTCTGTTCATGTTGTTGCTGCTCTGGGTACACAGAAGCACTTCCATTCTTTACAGGCTGTCTGTCGTTCTGGCAGGTTTTAGCAGCTGTAAGTGAGCATCCATTGTTAATTACTTTTTTGTCAGTTTCTAAGGAGGATGGCCAAGATCCTAACTAAGTGAATTGCATGATAGATTAGGGTGCACTCAGGACTGCACAGAGTATTTCACTGCTGAAAACCTTTGGAGCATTAGCTTTTTTTCCTCCTTTTTATTTAAAAATAATTTTTAAAAAATTCAACTTCAACCTAAAAGAAGCACTGTTTAAAAAAAAAAAAATAAATAACTACCCAGAGAAACCAAGAAATTCCAACTGGAAGTTGATGCTCCAGTCTACTAAGTGTACTGTTCTAGTTCTGCTTTCAGAATGTGCGAGACATTATCTTCTCTTGAGAGGCATCAGCTTAAATCTGCTCTCAACAATACTCTTGTTTTTGTGCATGTGTGTTTATCAGTGAGGTTTTATCATTTTAACAGCCCTTTGGGGCACGGGGTAAGGATTTAGGCTGGACAAGAAGCATGGAAATAGAGAACTACATCAGGCTTTCTGCACTCATAACTGATAGCATTGATGCAAGTTTGCAGCAGCTTCCATGAGCTGATGAATTTGAAGAGTGTTTACATGCCTGTTGATACGAATATTGTCTTGAAACTATTGTTTGTGTTGCAATTTGTGCCTTCAGGTCAGGGTTGGGAAATGCAGCCTGCAATCTTCACCCTCTTTCTCTCTTCTCTCTTTCATTTTCCTTCAGTGATGGAGTCATTGTGTTACGCTCAGAACAATATCCAGAATGAATGAGAGCATACTGCTTTTCTCTGCAGATTCAAGGTGAGCAGAGGGATAGTACTGTGACTGCATTGTAAGAGTCTTTCCTTGTTGACCTTGAACAAGTGACTTGAGAACACAAAGGCAGTGTTATTGTCAGGCTCACTGGAGAGCACGATGAGGGCTGGGAAGTGCTCAGGCTCTGCAGAAGCGTGTGACCTCCTATCTAGACTTTCTAGCTATAGAAAGTGCAATGCAAATAGGGAATTGAAGCACCACTTGAAAACTCAGGAATTGAGTAGATGGGAACAGCTTCAGATATATATTCCTAAGAGTGTCATCTCACGATAGCTCTGTCCGTGAGCCCGTGTCCCTGCCCTCCTCGACATATCCGAGTCCTGTTTTAACTGCGAAGGAATGCTGAAGTACTGGTGAAGAAACAGAGCTTCCTGTTCACAGTTAACAAGAGCAACTTGTCCTGTAGCTTGCTAAATCCAGTGCTAGGCCAACAAAAGGGAGAGGGAGAGAGAAAAAAAAAGTTTAAATAGTGCTCCACAGAGACCCAGGTCACAGAGCAAACACTCGAAGGAGGTGGCTTTTTCCTGGGGAGCTGTGGTTGCTTGTTACTCTATGGAGGAAGGCTGTGCTCTGTGACAGAGGTTCCTGTTGGGGAATGGACTCTGGTGCTGGCCTGAAAAATGGGCAGGAGATCTGGAGAACGATAGGTAACACGGGTATCGTACATCAGGCTCCCAAAACCCATGGGCTGCAGGTTTAAACTAGGACTTAACATGTAACTATTTTGAGATACAAAGCAGATTTTTACTCTCCCATATACTCTGTGTGGTTGCTTTGCCTTTCTGTCTAAAGGGCAAAAAGCCTGACCCCTCGATTAAGAGATGCTCCAGCCCCAATTCTAGGTAGATCTCACTTGAGTAGGTCTATGAGGAGGAGACTGGGTGGCTTAGCAGAAGGGATTTGACGCGAGTTTTATTATTCTATGCATTCAACTCTCTGTGGGCTTCCAAAATGAGGATTGTTGAAGTGTGCATTCCCCTGGCTTCTTGTTCAAAGTTAGAACCAAGCTGTTTTGTTGCTCTTGGTGTTTAAAATGTCCATCTCTATAAATTAAGGACAACTATATCAGCAACACTTCAAATCTTCTCTCACAGCAAACAATTGCTAATTAGTTTTTAAGGCTTACTATAACGCAGCCAGGCTGCTAAACAGCATCTCGAGATGCATGTGTGCACACACAGCTCCAAGGCACGGTGTGCTGAGACTGATGCTGGCTTTCAGCTTTGCTGCTAACAAGGACCTCTCTAATCTTGTGTGCCTTGCCACCCTGCCCCTTTCTTGTCCAAGGCAGTTTCCGCTGCCTCAGGCACTATCTGTGAGGCCTGTCTGATTATTCTTGCTTTTACCAGCATCCCAGTAAATATTGTTTGAAGACAAGGTATGTATTACTGATGTGCCGGTTTACAGCACGCCACACAGCTCTTTATTGCTGGGGGACGCAAAGTCCAGGACCGTGACCTTTGGAAAGCTCTCACTCTCCCCTAAGGAATTTCACGAGTAAATCACTGACTTTTTCTTGCTGATTATTGCAGTTAAACTGTGGGGAACAAGTCCCCTGCCTAATTTTCTTTTTTATAGCGTTCTATCCAGTGAAGTATCAGGTATCTGGTGGTGGCTTTCACTTGATTTGTGTGTCCCAAAAGTTAGATTCTATTTCAAATCTCAATAGTGGAAGCTTCCATTTCCATCAAAACTGACTTGGAGCAATTGTCAAACTGTTTTAAGTTTGATTTATGAATATACTGATTTATGCCAGCTACAAGATCCCCTTTATGCTTGACACACTTTCTATGTGATATCTATGCTTTGCTAAAAAGGCACCTTCTAAAGACAATTAATAAGAATTTTGCCTTTACAAAACAAAATTAAGTTTCAAGAATCCTCATTCAGGAGCAAATTGAAAAAACTTAACTGAATGCTTGCTGGAAGGACAGTTTCTGCCCCTTCTGGAGGTAAGACTTTACTGCCATAATATCTACCTAGATACAGCTCAAAGCAAATGCTAATCCTGCTCCCAAGTGCTCTCGCTCATGACTTGTTTCTAACATTGCTCCTCTTGTTAAAAGAGCTAAATCGGTCTGAAAACAAGTTTTACAGCTAAATCACAAGGAAGAGATGGCTGGAGATACTTGTTCTTGTTTAAATTTTAAACGCTTTGTAGCTGCGTCCGTTCTTGAATGAATTTTCTTTGACAATGATGGCTTGAAGAGATAAGTGCTTTCTTTATAACCCCTGACTTACACAAGTAAATAAAAAGCTGGTTATGACCAGTATGGAAACAGGACCTGTCCTGTTGCAGCAAAATCATGTTCCAGCCAGACCTGCAGTTCTTGGGTTCTGGGAACAATTTACCTAAAGGGGCGGGTGGGTAGGCAGCGGGAGTGTGCGGGTGTGTTTGTTCATGTCTAAGGAGCTTCTAGTGCTAATGGTGTTTGCTGTAACTGAAAGGAAAGCAGCATTTATTATGTTCGGGCTACATGAAAAGTATAGGAAGGCTGTGATGCTGAGTGTGTAAAAGCTGTGATGTGTACAAGAAACAGATTCTACTGATCGTAATTTGTACCACATAGTATTTTTATTTGCGTATAGATCTTTGGTGACTTTCTTTTAAAGTCAAAGCTGTAGGCCAGTTCTGTCTCTGCTATGTATTGTGGGAAGAACTTGCATGTCTGTAGAAGGCAGGTGATGGCCCTTGCAAGCAGAATGTCAGCTATTGATCAATATATCAATTGATATATATATATAGCAGCATGTTTTTTCCTTTTCCAAGTCCCATTTTTACAGAGCAAGAGACTTTGTCCGCCCAAGCCCTCTGGCTTAGACCCCAGCCATTCTGATTTTCAGTGTCTGTCCAGCAGAAGATGGATAGTGTCCTGGAGCACTCTGCCGAGCACTGGGATCCCAGGGCTCAGTCCTGCCCTCCTTTAGAGCTCAGTGGGAGTTAGGAGGGCTCAAGAGTGTTCCTTCCACTAGCCACGCAGCGTTTCCTCCCAGACCTTGTGCATCATTGCATCCATGCAGCAGGAGGTGGGGCGTGCGGAGAGGAGCGGTTGCTCGTTAGTTGATGTTCACATTGGCTGTCGCTCCACCCGTCCCCATTGTTCTGCCAGCACATAGCAGGGCTGCCTTCTGCTTCTCTGCTCCAGCCCTGTGTTGGAAGCCTCTGCTTTTACTGGGAGGCGCAGAGTCCTGCGGTTATATTTATATGCGGGAAGAAAGGCCAGCCTGTTCAGCGGGACAAAGCTGGCATTGTGCTGCGTGCTCAGACAGAGGCTTGTCGACAGCTTCATGCTCTCAACATCCCCTGGGCAGTGCTTGCTCCAAGCCCCAGGCAGCTGAACAGAGCGAGTGCCACTTACACGAGGATTCTTTGTCTCCAGGGGAAGGCGAAGGCAGTCTCTCATCAGAGTTTAATGCACTCTGCTACCTGATGGAGTCGGTGTGTAGTGCTTCTGGAGAGTGCTGTAAGAGGAGAGAAGAGGCAGAGGGGAGGATGTGATAGGAGGCAATTGTGCAGCAGCAACAAAAGCAATGAAGGAATGCTGCCCCTGCTCCCAGCTGGCAGAGACAAAAACAGGCAGGGGGCTTTAAAGCTTGTTCATGCATGAAGTTGTGCCAGATTTTCACCGTTTCCCTGAGCTTCCTGCCTGTGTGATTGCCCAAACTATCTTGATCTAAATTATTACCTTGCTGAACTTCTGGGGATGTAGAACTGTCTTGTAACTGGCACAGATCAGCTATGAGGGGTTTTTCCTCTCCAACAACAGCCAGGCAGCTTCACCGGTTTTCATCCATTAGTGCAAACTCTTCAGTCTTAATATATCCTGCCAGCATGCTTTGGAGGAACAAATCCCATTTTCCTAGCAGAGGCTATTTGAAAGGAAGCAATGCAGCGTGGCACTTTGCTTGTATGCTCATTGGTGTTTATTTGTATCATGACAGTTGGATATGCAAAACCTTTGGAGAAGCTTTTTTCTGAAAACTCAGGTTTCCACGCTTCTCCAAGGTTGTTTTTCTTCTTTTCAACCAGTAGTAACTCTGGTCAGCTACACTGAAAGCTCCAATATTGTTTTGAGGGGGGTTTGGTGGGGATTTGAGTTTAGCACATCTCTGATGGCAGGAAAATTTTTTTGGTTTAGAAAGCATCAGGGTATCTACCATCACCTTTGAGTAAAACGGAGATCCTCTGCGCTATGTTGTGGAGCACCCTTCCTTCCAAAGCTGTCCAAGCTTTGCCATGCTGTGAAGGGAAGGACTCATCCTGCAGGGCTCCGGGGACAGTGAGTGGTGTACGAGTGACACCGTGTGGTGCGCGGCACAATCTCCGAAATTCCACTGAGTGTCTTGCACATCTGCAGGATGATGCTGAAC
>NW_010144056.1:27892-29310 GCF_000699245.1 Pterocles gutturalis
CTCTGCTCTGTGATGAAGCGTGCACACATCAGCCTGCTGCATTTGTCGCCAAAATTTCCCTGCCTGGGTGCTCCCTTAAGGCCAGAGCAGAAGCAGCTGGTGGAGTTTTGCCAGAGCAGTTCTTAAAAATAAGAGCATCACCTCCTTGCCTTTGGCGTGTGCTGGGTGTGCCGCTCCAGAGCTGATTCTTTGCACATCGCAGCACCTCACAGCACTGAAATGGCGAGATACAAAGTATTAAACATCAAAATAAATCCGTCTTTGAGTAGCGGTCTCTAGATTATAGCAGATCAAGAATCCGTTCAGCAGAAATATTTGACATGTTAATTGGCTTGGTTGTGAATAACTTTAAATATGTACGCCGCGGATATAAAACAATGGTGGTGGCTTTATTTTTCGTTACAGGTTAATTCCTCATTCTACAATACATTTTCAGTATGAAAATTTATTTCTGATTAAGAGAGAGAGTGGTAAATGAAATCTCATTATCTGTCACGATGATACGAGAAGGGCTTTGTGTTGAATGGGGAAAGAAAAAGCCCTAACGCTGCATTTCATTGCAGTTTGCAACCTATTAAAAAAATCTTCTCCTTCATGAGAAATTCTCAATTGGAAAATATAACAAAGAGAACAAGTGAGGAGATACTATTTGAAAATCTAATTCAAAGCATATGCTGCCCTCAGATAACACAGCAAGAGCTAATCTGGTTCTACAGGTAAATATCCTTTCGGGAGATTCAGAGCTGAACAGTGATTAAGATGAACGGAGCGTGTAATTTCATGAATTATCTACATTCCCACTTCAGATTCAGCAGGGAGAGTGCTTGTATCTAATTCCGAAAGGGAGACAAATGTCTGAACTGCTCTCTGATGGAACCTTCGTTATCTCCAGTGTTGATTTTTAAAACAGATTTTAATTCTCAATAACACCGTTAGCTGGAAGGCTGCTAAATTTCGGCAGAGCCCTGGAAGTATAGGTGATAACAGTGTAAGCGTACCCCAGGTGAAGGTGGCTTTTAGTTTATGAGTCTGTGTTCTCCGGTGATGCCAATATCTGCCCCCCCAGGACTAAAAGCCAGTTAAATACAGTGAATATAAATTACTGAAGAGGTGCTAGAACTGAATTATTATTCAGCAGACAATGGGGATGTAAGCAAATCAATATATGTCATGTGAAAAGCATCACATTTAAACTGCAAAAAAAAAAAAAAAGGCACATTTGGAGGGAAAAAATTATTTTCTGAGTGTGCTTTTCTGATGGAAATGGGAGGAGTGCCCTTTTCTTCTGTGGTGGCTGTTTCAGGCTGGGGAAGGCTTTGCGACATTTGGGCCTGAAGGACTTGGCCATGGTACTCTTGATATGCTGGTGGCAGGCTTTATTATTTTTATTTTATTATTTTTATTTTTATTACTTTTGT
>NW_010144057.1:0-259 GCF_000699245.1 Pterocles gutturalis
GAGATGGACGCCGGGGGACAGGCGGGAGCTCGGTCGGAGGAGCGCCGCAGATTCCTCTTGGAAAAAGGGAAAATACTGGGGGAAAAATTCCAACTAAAGGCTTTTTGCACCAAAGACCCACAAAGGGGGATGAGCGATAAGAGCGCGGTTTTTAGAAGGCACAAGTTTCTGGGTAGAAATGAAAATATTTCCGTCAAAATTTTTGGCTTACAGGTGGGAACATATAAGAGAAGAAAATAAAATAAATAAAATAAAATAA
>NW_010144058.1:0-4563 GCF_000699245.1 Pterocles gutturalis
GCTCTCTCGCCCGCAGCCCCCCATCCAGGTGTACGGGCTGGAAGGGCGCTATGCCACCGCGCTGTACTCCGCCGCCACCAAGCAGAAGAAGCTGGACCAGATAGAGAAGGAGCTGAGCCGAGTGTCGGTAAGGTGTTCTTCAGCCCGCATTCGCCTCGGCTTGCCACGGGGGCGTGGGGGGGGTGGGGCTTACCTACTGCTTCTTGTTAGGAGGGAGTGTGCCCGGGTCTTGCACACTGTGAGACTTCCACTTACGGCTGGACTGCTGTCTGCACTGTGCCTCCAGTGTTCAGCTGCTTGGAAGAGAAACAGGAGGCAGGAGGAGCATCAGCTCTAAGAGAAATAATACAGTGTAAATGAGCAACACCTGGAGCTGCCATTTCACTTCCCATATCCTTCTGACCCCTTTATTTTTGCTCAGTGAATGACCGTGTTGCCTGCTTTGTGTAGCTTGGAGAGTTCCTGGTCTTTATCACATTGTTTGTGTATCTTCTTAGACTCTCTTGAAGGACCCCAAGCTATCCAGTATTGTTTTGAACCCTCATACCAAGAGCTCAGTTAAACAAAAAGCTGTGAATGATGCTTTAGCAAAAGAGAAGATGTCTCCTATTATTGTCAACCTGATGAGTGAGTAACTATTTGAATTCTGGAAAACACCCGAGGCTACTTGTTTTTACTAGTATCTAACCAAATCTGCTTCTAGTGGGTGCTTTAAACCTTTTTATCACATCTGCTTCTTACAGATTTACTTGCTGAAAACGGTCGGTTGCGTAACACTCCAGACATTGTTTCTGCATTTGGGAAGATCATGAGTGCATACCGAGGAGAAGTGCTGTGCACAGTCACCACTGCTCAGGTGAGTTAGGAACCTCTAGATCCAGCTTAACAAGTAGCGGTATAAAAGGCAAACTTTTTAAGCTTGATTTTGCTTTCTGTAGTTTAAGTACTTGCTATAGGAGTAGTGAGGAAACATCTCTACCACAATGAAAGTCTTTCTGTAAATAGTTGTTTGATATCCAACAATTATTGGTCCAAAATTAAATCTGTTCCATTTCAGCTTAACAGATAACATCTTTCCTTCATGTGGATGAACCCAGTGGCTGCTAAAAGTCAGCCTGGTCTGCAGATAACCGCTGCCCCTGTTCTTGTTTCTGTCATCAGGATCATACAGATCAGGTCAGAACTAACAGATCAGCTAGAGCCAGGCAGATACCTGATAGGACTGAGAGTGCCTTTGGTGCTCGGTGCTGTGCTTCGTGGGGAGCAGCTACCTAATTCACCACATGTAGTAGTCAGGACAAGTGGCTAACTCTGAAACTACAGGAAGACTTTTTCAAAAGTAGCAGACAGCCAAGTCTGGCTGGTGCTCAGGAAGGTGAGAAGGAAGGTGGCATCTCTGTGAGCTGTAAATGTCAGGCTGGAGGCATGGTGGTCCTGGCACTTTAGTAACTTCTTTAATGGATCCAGGCCCAGCTCTGTTAGAGCGGGAAGCTGGTCAGCTAAGTACGTAACGTGAATCCATAGCTCTTGGGTGAACTCCCTACGTGGCCTAATAAAAAGACTGATCCACTTTGGATTAACTGGCTGCCTGTAGGCCATGAGCACAAGTTGTCAGTCTAGTTAGTAGCCTTCAGGGCCATGTGGACTCACAAGCCTGTGCGAACCTTTCCACAAGTTTTCCTAAATATTTCCTGCTTCTTTTTTGTTGTTGTTGTTTTTTTCTTTTGGCTCTCAAACAGAGCCACTACTGTTCAGTGAAGTCCCTTTTGTTTCTGTCTCAGTGGTATCTGAGCAACTTGAGGGATAGCAAGGACAAAATCACAGTGTCCCTCCCGCAGGGATGTAGTTCTTCCACGGTGACAGAGGTGTACTTAGCCAGCAGCATTCTCCAAGCCAGCAGCATTCTCCAAGCCTGCAGCAGCGCTGGGAGCCTACTGCTGGTGTCCACAGTCACTGCCCAGTGGTTTACATGAAACCAAGTTTCTTAAGCTGATGATGTTAATTGTTAGAAGCAGCAAAATTAATCTTTCCTTGTACAGCCTGAACACCGCTGTGAGGTAGATATCAAGGTTTTCCATCAAGTGCCTACTTCGGCGAGTATGGATTCCTGACGCTTGCCATCTGAAAATGTCAGCATCGAACTCTTGCTGGGAATATGTGCACAAATAGCGTGATGTTTCATGATAGTAGGAGGGCACAGCTGCTGTTTCTGTGCTGTCCTTTGGGTATTCCTGTTCAAGAAGGCTGCTTAATCTGCCTTCCTCATGGAAGTGTCTTGTCTTTAGAAGAATCTGAATAGAAAATTTGGGTTCTTGTTACATCATTTGAATATTTTTTAAGTCCTTCATTTTCCTTCTGTCTATATTTTTCAGCCCTTGGATGATGCCAATGTTACTGAGCTAAAAAGTGTTCTGAGTGGATTCTTGGCTAAGGGAGAGGTGTTGAAGCTGGAGACCAAGGTCTGAATTTTTGTAAATACCTTTCATCAAGTTCATGTTAAGCTGGGCTTCTGTCTCTCTGATCTTTAAAAAAATATAATTTTACTGAATCCAGTTGCTATGTTACATAGTTTTCTGCTTTCTTGTAGACCTGAAGATGCTTTAATTACTCAGATCTTAACTTTGGAATACTGTGACTGCAAAGTTATCTTAAAAAGGCTCCTCTTTTTCCTTTTTTTTACTAGTGTAAAAATTGTATAATAGGATAACAAATTTTTGCTAATAGAATTTCTGTTCAATGTTTCTTCTTTAGACTGATCCATCAATCCTTGGTGGCATGATTGTCAACATTGGGGAGAAGTACGTGGACATGTCAACAAGGTCAAAGATCCAGAAACTCACGAAAATCATGAGAGAGACTGTCTAGCAAGCTGTCCTTGGTGTTCACAATGAAACCTGTCAGATGGAAACAATAAAATTTCTTCTTGACTAGACAGTGTGAAGTATTTTGATTCAGGAAACACAGCACTGAGGGAGAAAAGTGATGAAGCTGCAGTGAGTTTCATTCAGTTCTTACTGACATTTCGTGAGAGGGCTTGAAAATCTATCTCACCATCAATGTGGGTGAACATTGCGGTGAAAGAAATGGAGAATAATGCTCTAGCAGTTGATAAATGGGGTCACTACTGCTGAGGTTCTGTCAGTCTCCAGAGAAAACTTTGGCTCAGGGTATTGTCAGGAAGGTGGTGCAACAGTCCTGCTGCCGCATGTCCTTTGCGTGGAAGGCTTGAACACTGGAACTGCGACTGGTAGATGCTTTCAGAAATACAACAGTGGCTGCTAAAACAGTCATGTTGTCAGTGCGTTCTCAGCAGCAAACACTGTATCAGGCCCAGTTTATTTCCATGTCCATATTGTTGGAGAGTTTTGTATATGCCTTAAATTAAAATTACCATCTAAAAGCTTACTAGTGAGAGGCTAAGGTGTTTGTAACATAAAGCTGCATACAAAAATGTTTGGAACAGGACAGAGGTTCTTGACTACTTCTTGAGAGCAGCCCTGTGGAGAAGGACTTGGGGGTCCTGGTGGACGAGAAACTGGACATGAGCCAGCAGTGTGCGCTTGCAGCCTGGACGACCAACTATGTCCTGGGCTGCATCAAAAAAGGGGTGGCCAGCAGGGAGAGGGAGGTGATTGTGCCCCTCTACTCGGCTCTTCTGAGGCCCCATCTGGAGTACTGTGTCCAGGCCTGGGGCCCCCAGCACAGGAAGGACGTGGAGCTCTTGGAACGGGTCCAGAGGAGGGCCCCAAAGATAATCAGAGGGCTGGAGCACCTCTCCTATGAAGAAAGGTTGAGGGAACTGGGCTTGTTTAGCTTAGAGAAAAGAAGGCTCTGGGGAGACCTCATTGCGGCCTTCCAGTACTTCAAGGGAGCCTGTAAACAGGAGGGGGAGATTTAGGTTGGATATTAGGAGGAAGTTTTTCATTCAGAGGGTGGTGAGGCAGGGGCCCAGGTTGCCCAGAGAAGCTGTGGATGCCCCATCCCTGGAGGTGTTCAAGGCCAGGCTGGATGGGGCCCTGGGCAGCTGCTCTAGTGGTTGGCAACCCTGCCCACAGCAGGGGGGTGAAACTAGATGATCTTTAAGGTCCTTTTCAACCCAGGCCATTCTATGAGTCTATGACTAGTGAACATTATGGCAGTGTTATGACTGGCTCTGTGTGTTTCCCGGTTAACGTTTGGACATGGGTTTATAACGGTCCAGTTTCTGTCTTGAACTGCTGTGCCTCTGTTTTCTGTTTAGACAATCTTTGACAGGCTTGCAAAGGAGTGTGAAATGCCCATTTCTTCCTGTTGGTTCTTGATCAAGAACTGACATTGGACTTGGGTACAATTTTTGCAGGGGTGGGGTGTTGAACTAGTAGTGCTTGTTCCAGTTGGATTAGTATTGAAACCTGTTATCTAGCCATATTTTGGGGTGGTATTTTTTTTAGAACATTTTTGATAAAAATAAGTAGTCCTTGCAGGGGAGAGGCTGTTTAGCCCTGTGCTTTCTCTGGTCCTTGACTCTGGAAGTAGATTCCCCACCAGGGCCAGCCCAGCGTACATCCTGCTGGGGTAGGGGGT
>NW_010144058.1:4578-6642 GCF_000699245.1 Pterocles gutturalis
CTCAGTGTCCCCCCAGCCCTCCTGGGGACAGGGGAGTGGCAGGTGGAAATGGCCCTGGAAGCCCTGAGGCTGATTAAAGTTCTGGTTCTGGAGGTGGTGGGAGTGGCAGGGTGGGCTTGTGCTGGGGAAGGGGAGGGGGTGCTGAAGATTGAGGGGTGGGTGTTAAAGGAGGGTGGCACTTGGGACCCCCAGGTGGCTCAGAGGCAGGGGAGGGGGCTGCTGGAGGCCTGTGGCCCTGGGAAAGGGGCAGGCTGAGCGGCCCATGGGGTAGAGGGTGGCCCAAAGGGGCCTCCTGCACCCTGCTTTCCACTCCTGGTGCCGCTCTGTAGCAGCAGTGAGGTGCCTTGAGCTGTACCTGGGGCGATGCAGCTTCCCAGAGCTCAGTGCTGTGCAGCGGAGACACCAGCCCCTGCCCGGCTGGATTAACATGGCCTGGACAAAGCAGCCCCCAACAGCTGGCGAGCTTCCCGATGCCTCTCATCGCACTTACAGCTACAGTGGCTGTGATTTACAAACCGGCACTTTGGCTACAGGGCTGTCCTGTTTTGCCAACCCAGCCCCGAAACAGCTGTGGAGAAAAAAAAAGATCCCACATCCTCAAGGTGCAGGTACTAGCAGGTGCTGAGCTAGACAAAGGGACTCACGGCTTAACAGGAGACTGAGGGTATTGCCCTCAGGGCAGCTGGCCAAATTCAGTAATTATTAACAAAATTTAGGGGAGAGATCAGTGTGGGACTTACTTCCTATATTCTTGGGCAACAGAGCCACAGGTGGTTGCTGACAAGCTGCCCAAAGGTTGCCCTTGGCACACCTGGCCACAGAGCAGGAGGTGTGTGAATTCCTCATATGCACCAAGCCGCGGCACCTGGCTTGTTAAGCAGGCCTTTGGTTGGGGTGGTTTTGGGGTGGGTGGTTTTTTAATTGTTGCTTTTTGATAATGTATTTTGCTGTCTCACTACAGATTTGGTCAACTCTCAGTTTTCAAACCTGAAAAATATGCAATGTGTTACAGAGATGAAAATAGTGTGTGGCAGACATTAAATGCTGGTGATTTCCTTGCTGCTAGGTCAATCACTTTGCTTATACCTCTGTAGTCCTTTTGTCAAAAATTAGTTAGCTGAATATTTACTTAATGTGTCGACACCATGTGACTTGTCTTCAGCACTTCTCAAGAATGTAAAAGTACACAGTTAAACTTTTTTTAAAAATTGATTTATTCTTGCATAATTTCACTTGCACAACTACAGTCTCATCTGTGTCAAACAAACTGTGCAGCCTAAAACCATATCAGTAGTTTCCACCTCGGCAACTGCAGTCTGGGAAGCGGCACAATTCCTCAAAGAGGTGAACACATTTTAAGGATTTTTGCTTAATCGGACCTTGTCTGTAAATAGAATTATTTAACCAAGTGTGGCTGAGGAAACAACACATTCACAGCAACCAAAGTACAGTTGAAAATGTCTCATGAGAAACAGTGGTGTCTGATTCCTAATTATTCATTATACCTATTATGAATACTTTAAAAAACAAAAAGCAACTTTACAGTAAGAACAGTTTGCTGTAGAATAGTTAGATGTGATGTAAATGGAAAACACAAATTAATAAAATTTTTTTCTGAAAAAATAACTTTGTTTCCTCTTTGACCAGATCTTATTTGATAGTGCCCTTGTAGTTTTTAGTATCATATGAATACTATAGGCAGTACAATACTTGCTTTTTTAAGGAAAAAAAAAAAAAACAAACTAATTGATACCATTTGTTTGGCAGCAAAAAGTGCACTAAAAAGTACCACCACCACCAGCACCACCAGTGGGGAGGGAGATTCCCCAATTCTAAGTATTAACATTGAAAAAAATACTACAGCTATGGTTTTTTTCAACAATTTACCAACAGTAAGTAGAAAGTACCCATTACCCAGTCTGCAAAGGCTGCTGGAATCTATCCTTTTCTGCAACTTGAGGACCAGAATAGGGCAATTCTGCACAAGCTGTTCTCAATGCCAAAGCCTTCCAGGAAAACCTGCCCCACGGCGGGGGGGGGGGGGGGGGGGGGGTGGCTGCCTTC
>NW_010144058.1:6661-17610 GCF_000699245.1 Pterocles gutturalis
CTGTGGGGTAGGGGTTGTTTCACCATGGAGGGAGTACGTACTGCAGCAGGGGCTTGGTGGGGGCCTCGCCTAGGTGGAATGGATGTGTGTTGGTGCAGGTTCCTTTGCACCACTGTGACCTTTCAGGCTGGTGCTGCTTGGTCACCCCAAAAGCCGCCCGTCTTGGGGTGAGCGGGGTGGTACAAGCCTAGGAGAGCCTGAACAATGCAGTGAGACAGGACAAGAGGGAGCGAGGGCAGGAACAGTGAGTTGGCCAAGCACCAGCACTATGGTCCTGCACCCAACCTTCCCTCTTCCTCCTGGCAAGAACAGGTTACGTCTCGAGGCCCTTCCCATGGAGCAGCCACCACAGCTGGGAGGGATTTTCCTTCCAATCCATCACCTGGTAGACACCCACATGTTTTTTTTTTTGTGGAGGCAGAGATCATGCTGCTTACAAAGCTCTTACTTTTTATCTCTGACCCTATTTCTTCCCTTTTTCCCTTACTTGCCTGCACGCCAGCCCTCCCCTTTTACCTGCACTCACCACGGTGGGCAGGAGCTGCTGTCTGACAGGGGGTCTTGGAAGCAGCACTAGCTCCCTTCACTTGCAGGGCACGTTAGGATCCCAGAACAGGCCACTAAATCCAGGGCTAGGGACATTTTTGCAGCTTTACAAGCAGCCCAAGGAATTCACCTACAGTTTCAACAGAGCCTTTGACAACTATATCAAGCAACTAGGCTCGTTTAGCACATTCTTACTGCAGTTCTTCATTCTTTTAAATTAGGTCCTAAATATATCCTCCTACGTACAGAAAAATAATTTCCCAAGGATGGTCCTTGTTTTAAAATATTTAAATTAACAAACAAAACTGGATGCCTATAAATGCTTTTCTGTTAGATTTACTCAGTATTTGACAATGACAACACAGCTGTGTTTTTATATTATATATACAAGTAATCACATATATATATAAAGCATGTTTTAACTATAGATACATCAAAATGCATGGAGGACAAGAGTGTTGGGGCTAAACAAACACCAGGATATATGTGGAATGCATGTACAGAGCAAACCCCTCAAAGCTAAGGTTCTTTTTTAATCTGATTCCCAGCTTTTCTGTGTTTCAAGGGTTTTGACTGCTGGATTTGAATAAACTGAAATATCACAGTGGCAAGCAGAGCAGTATGAAACTAGACACCACTGTTGCAGTAAAAGTCTGGACTTGTCATGTCTTTGTTTTGAAAATGTATTTAATAATATTACAAAACTGCATTATCCATGTTTCCCCCACCCACCCCTAATCACATGTAACAAAAAGTGATTTATCTTTAAAAAAAAAATGTAAAATTAACATTTAAAAAGTTCCCTCATAAAAACTCATGTTGAGAAAATATAAAATAATTAAGCGCATCTAGAAAAAAGAACTGTAATTTATCAGTTATTTGGCTTAGTGTCAGCTCAGCGACATGCTCTGTCTTTCAAGGTGCCCAAGTCAACTCACCGGCTGTGTGCAACCTCGCAGGACTTTACAGACTGCTTTTCTACCAGTACTATACTCGGCAAGGTACTTGGTATTTCCAAGGCCAAGGTCAGCCTAGTGTTTTTTTTTTATTTTAAAGTGCTTCCAAATGTGTAGCAATCTGTAAGTAAAAGAATTACGGTTTGCTCAGTAAATATAATTCTGGTGAGTTTAGTGGCTAAAACCACTTTCTAGAAGATGAGGAAGAAAACAGAGCCAGCTGCTAAGACTGCAACTACTTCTGTATTTTATTTTAGTCTTGACTTTTTGTTTGATGCTCTAATCTTACAGTCCCTACAGAGCTTGAACCAACTTCATATTGTAGGCTCTACATTATTGAAGCCTTTTGAATTCCTCCACACCTCCTCAGTGAAGCAGGTAGGTACCCGGCTGGTTTTCCATAGACCTTTGCACTCATTTGGGGGAGGAATTAAAGTTAAGCACCTGCTGAAGTGCTTTGTTGAGCCAGGGGCTGCAGGGCTGCAGCAGAGGCGGCAGCTGCCAGATAAGCTGTGAGGGAGCTGCCTAGAAAGGTGTCCCTAAAAGAGTTTCAGCTGAACTTTGGGAGTTGGCATTAAAGGGAAGGAAAGAGCGATGCTTTCCAAAGGACTTAATTACAGGACAGAAACACCAGTTGACTCACAAGACATACACGGAAGAAAAACCTACTGGGACTGCAACAGAGCAAGGCAGTGAGATGAGGTGAGATGTTTTCCAGTCACCCACTGCCTTCATTCATCCAACACAGCCTGTGTTTGGCTTGGAGGGAGCCAACAGGCTCAGCAGGTGGGGAAAATTGTGGCCAGGAGGGGACCTGGGTGATCTCAAATATGAACCTCAACCATAATGGCAATGAACCGGAGGCTACAGGCTTGCAACGTGGGTAGCGGGAGCTCACAGCCTTGCGCTGCTGGGAAGGGCAGCATGGATGCGTGCTCAGGTGGCAGGCTGGACCCCTGAACAGGGGAGAGCTGAGCCTGGCCCAGATGTAATGACTTCCAGCTACACCTAACCAAGCACCGAAGAAAATGAGCTCAGGTGGTTTCCCTGAGAGGCATCTCTGAAGGGCTGACTCCTGTCCCAGGGGAGAAAATGCTCTTGGGGCAGATTGACAAGACGAGGCTGATTCTTGCTGCAACCAGAGCAATGATGGAGAGGTCCGAAATGGGGAGGGATATGGGTGAAAGGACAGACACCCACCCTGCTCATGTGTAATGGCATTGCTGGCAAATACCTCGTACGACTGGAGGCTGAGAGACAGAAAAATGGCACATTGATGCTGGTGCAGCCGATTCCCCATATGGAAAGGGCACGTACCCATATATCTCCTGGATGGTTGTGAGAGCTGCCTGGATGGCACAAGGAAGACAAAGCACCTGACCACAATGTTTACAAGTCTGTGAAATCCTTGTGAAAGCATCTTGGAACAACACAGTCCCTAAGTCCCTCAGAGGTGTATCTCAGAAGGCAATTCCTGGAAAGAGGAGTGTAAGGGCTGTTGCAAACACCAAAAAGCTCCACTTCTATAAAAAAGTGCATGCAAACTCCTGCGTAAATACCAAGCTGCATTAAACCCAGTGTGGCTCTCCCAGGCTGAGGACAAACACATTTTTGTTATTAATTGCTGTTGTTATATTATGAATGCTTGGAGTCCTGGATAATTGAAGTTCTTCTGCGATACTGTGGATCTCATTTTAAACTAACCACCCTCTCCCACCTCCAAAAAAAAAAAAAAAAAAAAAAAAAAAAAAGAAAAAAAGATTAAAAGATTAAAAGATTCCTTTCCTTTCTCTTTGGTATCCTGTTCAGTCTGCAGCCACAACAACGTTGACATTCTGCCCATTTCCAGCTGCCAGAATCTTTCTAAAGTAATTTTAATAATTTCTAAAAGTGGTGGTGTTGCCTTTCAGTTTCTGACCCATTCACTCAGTTCTACTACAAAACTTAAAACCAAGGAAGCACTAGAGAGAAACACTATTCTCTGTGTTAATGTACCTAAGGGAAAAAATGTAATTCCCAGAATTAAAGCTTGGAAACCAAACTACCAGTGCAACTTTTTCCATTGCATGTTTTCTCACAGCTGCGAATTTTGCTCTTTTCTTCTCCTAGGGCTTTTTCTCCCAGTTCATCCAAAGCAAGACCACTGTTTCAATGAAGGCAGTGAACACATTAAAAAGCCACAGTATTATCTTTAGAAAGGCTTGACTGACAGCCAAATTGTTTGATGCTGTAGAATTACTTCTAAGCAAAACGTCTCCTCCAAAAGAGTAGAGCCTGCTAAAAGGCAGAAATGAAACACCATCTTGAGGGCCAGTCCCAGTGGCCCATGTACCAGTTCAGTCTCACCAGTGGCTCATTTTAAGGTTGAGTAATGGAGAGACCTTGTACCCAGCCTGTCTACAAGGATGAATTTTACCAAAGCAAACGCAGACAGCCAGTCCCAGAACTCTACAATATACAGGTTTACAACCTCTGCATTTTAGTGGGGATGCTTATCTGCATGAATCTACTCTTTCAACCCAAAAATGTCATTAAGTATTATCTGGGCTTAGATTTTGCTGTGGTTGTTTTACATAACATGAGGAAAAAATTACACACATCTTGATGGGGCTGGAAAGGGACCAGTGAGCTAAGGTCTGCTAATGTATGAAGATATTCAGAGATCAATAACCAGCATCCGAAAATTAGTGTCTACAGAAATACAGGTATTCCATACTGGTAGCAGAGACTTTGGCCTGACAGCCAGCATGTGGCACTCCTAAGAGGATGGCTCAACCTTCATACACTGTGGTTATGCCAGCTGACTTTCTAAATACATGAAGAGATACCTAACTGCCTAGGTATTGCTGTGTGCCTCTCCCTTCCCCAAACTCTTCAGAACACAGCTGGTATTTAAACAAGCCCGTGAGAGTGTACCATTTTCTCTATGAAAGCACTAGTAGGAATACAGGTAATGAGTCTAATTTTTTTCAGTAAAAGGCCTGAGCTTTTACAGCATGAAGTCCAGGGTGAGCAGGAGGTCTATACAGCTACGGTGGGTAGAAAAGCAGAAACCTGTAGCCCACGCAGCTGCAGAGTTAATGCAAAGCAATGGGCAAGACTGTAGCGTTCCTGAACAGGGAGAACCAGGCAGGAGTCAATGCATTTCTAAGAACTTTGGCTAACCCTGCTGAAGAGCAGTTCTGTCTGGGAAGCCAACGATGCCAATATGCGACAGAGCACTGACGGTGAGAAAGCAAGAAAATAGTGACATCCCGATCCACAGTCAGCTGGCTCTAAGAGTATATACACATTCTGTCCTCGATCCACAGGGATTAGGACAAGCTTCATCTTTAGGCTTTCACCAATTATGAGCTATTCATTAGATATCCATGAGCCAAACCCCAGCCTTTTGTCTTCATCATGTTAGCGTATCTCCTATTGGAGTTCATGAGAGTTAAACATTGCTGTGTATCGAGGGTAAGTGGGAAATTACAAGTGGCGTTTGTCGGGAAGGTGCTCGGTTCTGTTACAATTCCCCAAAATGGTGCAATCGTACGTGCCCATGACAAGGGTCGCAATCTGAGAGGAGCCCCTGCAGCTAAGGGTCCCCTCCTTCTAACACCAGTTGAGTCTCAGAGGGAAGTACAGCTCCTTGAGGCTCCCCTTGAAAACCTGGCCAGGATTTCTGCATTAAACCCATGGTCTTTTTCATCCTGTTTGTCTATTTAGTTGTTACTGTAATTCATGCTGGTGAAATTATACCATAAAAAAGTGATGCTACTTTTTAAACACTGAAATGAATGTTCACCGTATTTACAGCTACTGAGTAAAATTAGGACAGCGGTAAAAGGTTAGACAATGACATTTAATGTTACTCCATTAATAGATTTTATCACTTTTTTTATCCTACCACAACAATGTGTATTTTCATATACATTATATTTAATAAAATGTATTGATATGGAATTAGGAAAGCATGGGTTTAGTACTATTTACATATTTTAATCAAAACAATTTTCTTAACAACATTGAAAAATAGAAACTTAAAGTTCTCTTAATTGTGTTTTCAGCCAGTTAGTGGTAAACAAACGCATGCCTAGGAAGTTACACTCCCTCTAAAATGTGGTCAGTTGAAAGTTTCTAACTAAAGTGTGTATCTCTGTTCTGTTTCAAAAAATACATAAGTATGTCTGTCATTTCTGATACAAAATTCTACACTATCTTCAATAAATAAATAATAAAGCGATTCTGAAAAGTATGAAATGTAAACTTTGTTGTCCCTCCAACATACTTTTTTTTTTTTTTCCCATTGCTTGAAACATTACAGTGGTCTTTTAGGAAATCATAATACACAGACACTTCCCAGCACAGTTTACACTTATTACCATACTGTATCTACCTATCCGTTATGAATATATCCTAATTTCCTAATGGAAATCAATAAGACTTGTAGTGCTAGAGAACACCGCCTATACAGGAAAGGTGGAAACCAGTACTGAAAGGACATGCAAGGAACACCAAAACCTAACAACAGGCTCCACAAGAACGTTCACATGCTAATGAAACAGGCTGACACCTCCCATTCGGAAATAAAGTCCTTACAAAAATACCAGTGTATGCATGACAGGTCATGAACAAAATGAATCCAAGCAGAACAAAGAGGAATTCAATTTGTAGGGGTCTATTCTCTCTCAAGTCCAGACTCAGCAAAGCACTTACGCGTGTGCTTAAGGGAAACAAGACGTAAGTGCACGCTTAAAGCTGGGTGCTTTGCCAAACAGGGAAAGTTTGGTGGACGTGGGCCTATACGTGTGTATTCATAGAGTTGAATGGAAATATAAGCCCTGGCATTCCCCTAGATGACAAGGCTTTTGCTTTGGGGTTACCCACTCTGCACCATCACAAGTACTCTGTTTCTCATCGCATCCAGTATTGCTGCCACCAAACCTGTGATCACCCCAGCTTGCCACAAGCACCTTCGTGAGCTACAGTACACTGCTGCCCTGAATTCAGTAACACGATGTCAAACACAGCTGGGCACGGTACAGTTTAATAACTGGTCACCACCGATTGCTTTGCAAGCTAGACTCTGTGGGGTAGAAATTAGCTTCCTGAGCTAGAGCCGTGATTTTTTTCTTCCCCGCTGCAGGTGACAGATCGTCCATCTGCAGTCACACATTCAAGCAGCAGTAGTAAAGTAGTATCGAAGTGGCACAGCACAACATTCAGCAGAGCTCTATGTTTAATCCTTTGCTTACTGTTGGAACATTTACAGTTCTATAGAAAACAGGAACTTCCAAAGGTACTGAGTGGGTGGACTCTTCTGGAGTGCAATTCATCTCTGTGCAGACGGCCTGTTCAGGGGCAACATGAGTCATGAAGTGGTATGTTAATAGAATCTTCTCTGTTTATAGATATAGACTATTTATTTTCTAAGTCTTTTCAGTACCACTGTGAAGATCTTCAAAGATCTTCTTACTGCGTAACTGCTCCTTCCATTCACATTACATTTACACACCACTTTGCTGAGCAATAGGCACAGAATTCCTCAAGGGGGAAAACCCTGCAGAAAGCCTCCAAAACATATGAACATTCCCTTCTTCATGTAAATTAAAGAGTAGGGTAACTGGAGCAAGCACAGCAACCTATGTGGTTTGCCAGCCTTTCAGACTGGAGCACAATGAACGACTAGGTTATTTCATAAACCCAGGAAACTAACATCAAGTTCCACATAGAGAAATCGAGGGAGATCTCCTCACTAAATTGGGATTCACTTTTCAGTGAGAATTATCAAGGCACAAAGATGCTCCTGTTTGCTTTGATAACCCTCTTACATGTGAAGGGCAAGCAGTAGTTTCATACCACACCAAGAAGGATTTTGTGAAAGCTTCTGCAGACACCTATCGCAGTGAACTCAGACGGAAATAAAACATTGGTCCCTTTCCTTCTAAGGCTCATCGAACAATTGCAGGTCTAGTCGGACGACTATCTCTCCGGTTGGGACTTCATGCAGAAGGAGACACTTTGTAACTGGTCCCTTTGAACCCTGATCCTTCTTAATGTCTGCCACACGGATCTCTGTTCTGCCCAAAAAGTCTGAAATGCAAAAAGACAGCAGGTTCAGAAATGACACAATTGTTTTACACTGCAAAAAAAAATTGTTGATTTGCTGAAGGAACTAAGCTTCCATCTACACACAACAAAAGGAGAAAACAAGTCTTCAGTCCAACTACATTTCTGCAGTTGAAGAAGGCCAAAGGCTGCCAGTCTGCATAGAAGAGGATTTTAGCTGGACCATATTAGACAGCAGCAGCATTAAAAATAAATGGTCCCATAAGCAGAAAAATACACTATGTAATTCACAGCTGCCTCACTTAACTAGCTCATTTATTTTATGATATGTTAGAAAAAAGGCCAAAGGCCGCTGCAAAGTTCAAACTGAGTGTGAAGCCCTCTGGAGATGACAGAGCCAAGGAGTGCACCACACTAGTGACAAGGTCAATGGGCCAACTGGTGCTGGCCAGATGAATGACAGTTCTATCCAAATACTTCCTGAGAGATTACAGCTCCAAAATACACTCTTCAATGCTCCCTATGTCTATCTCAGGTTATTAAATAAGAATGGTTTATGAGTCTTGAGTTCATTTTTGCCACTGTTATTGCATATTACAGGAATGTGAAGACATTTCTCTTCCTCCTGCATTAACCTATCCATTTGCGAACAGCATCCAGAATTCTTCAAGGCTTAGCAGAATTGCAAACCATACTTTAGTTGTTGTTGTGTTGGTAAAGAAAGGAAACCCAAAAGAAACCCAGAGACAGCCTGATTTTTTTTGTGCTGATACTAGCATGAGTCCAATGGGGAGCAAGGGTGAGTAGGCTCCCACTATGCAAAGGGGTTCAATACTGGGGTTGGAACTAGACGACCTCTAAAGGTGCCTTCCAACCCAAACCATTCTCTGCTTCTATGATTTACCTCAGCAGGCATGCACCTCTTCAAAATGGGAGATTTGAAAATACCCTTGGAAAGGCGTGAGCCCCCTACGTACCATCTGGGGAGAACTGGTCTCTCTCGAACACTGTAATGCAGAGCACGTCCTGCTCGAGGTCTTTGATAAAGAACTGGCAGTTGGAGTTCCACTTCGGGTTGAGGGTGTCCTGTATCGTCTTGGTAATGTGGCACTGAGAGCCCATCGTCACCTCACAGTACGGGTTACTCTTTCCTGGGAAGATGGAAACAAACAGAAAAGAGTAATTGTGGTTTTAGGTGTGTGATCTTCCTCCTACAGCCAACAGATGGGGGAAAGACTGTGGCCTCACTGCCACTATAACGAATAAAGACACAATTCTGCAAGGCACCGAGCACCTTCCACTCTTCGTTTCAGGACTTTGTGGCTGATGATCTCTTATGATATGGCTCCATGTGGTGGAAATTTAAGTTTGTCTGAAACAGATGCTTATGTGCAGGACAACTGCATGACTGCTAATGAACTGCACAAAACCACTTCCTTGTGTTTTAAGTTCATTAAAATGGCTTTATTGAACAAAATCATGTTTTAGACAGAACCTCCTTCAAATTTAGTCTGACGAATAGGAATGTCTTCTTCACAGAGCATACTATGAAAAACCCAAGGCACTTACCATGAGACCGGCAAGGTTTTAGTTCAATGCCTTCAACAATATTCACCATCAACCTCCCAATGCCTGTTGCTCTTTGTGAGCGAACTGTGGTGAAAAAGAAGAGGAGAAAAGTTATTAACATATTTTCTTGCCGATGGACTTTTCCACAAAAATGAGACCCCTGCATCCCATGCTGTACCTAAGTAGGCCTTTTCCCTCTTCTTCTTTTCAGTCTCTATGTAAAGTTCTGAAGCAGCTTTGATCTTCTGAACCCAGGCAGTCCTTCAGAAGGAAAGGAAAAACAGGTTGCAAAATACCATTTCCATTTTTCCTCCCTGGAGCACAGCAGACAAAACTAAAGCTGTCCCTCCTTCCCATTCACTTGCAGTCTGAGAATCTGGCCCACCACAGGCTCTGCTATGCTGAAGCTCTCTGCCTGGAATAGATCTTACTGGAAATCTTAGCACCTGTAGAATCATTTAACTGTCCCAAGCTAGCAGATCCCACCACACAAAGAAAACTCAAAAGAATCACGAGCAGGAGGGACTTGGTGAGAAACCAAAAGGTACAGATAGCAGGTTTGCTTTCACCAAGCCTTTTCCTTTATTGTAAGAAACTAAAGTCTTGTAGCCAGTAGATACAAGACAGCTATGTTGCAGAGGTGGCCACTTTTCCTGATTCCTGAGGTTTCGTACCAAAATCCTTCTGCACCTTGGGACACCTGAAGCATAACTCAGGAAGTACACAGGTGATGAATGACCATGGTTCCCTATGGGCCTTCAGGAAAATAAGTTTCATACTTAAGAGACTGAGTGGAAAAGATTGACAGAGAAAAAGCATGGAAGAAGGGGTATCAAGGGACCTCAAGGGTTTAGAAGAATTGCTGTGGCATATAAGGGAACCTGAGACCTGAGTCAAGGCAAAATGAGAGAATCTAGATATTGTGGATCCATTTCTGATCCCAAAATGACGAGCTGCTGCCCTATAGAGGACTGCAGCTACTTACACTGGCCTGGGCCTGAGCACTCACCTGTGTTCTGCACAGAGAGCTGTTCAAGAAAACAAAACACTTAAGGACAATTCTGTCTTCCAGCTTAGCCCCGAGTGGAAAATGGCAGCTTCAGAAGTATGTCAAGCCTTTGATCATAAAGGTCTTTCAAGATTAAATAGGGAAATTAATCACTCATTGATACTAATGCTATACTTCATTTGCTCTTAATTAAAAGCAAGTGAATGATGAAAACCTAGAGATATCTCACCTAAAATGCTGCATTTATTCTTGCATAAAAGAAAGTCAAAGGCTGTATCCCATGTAAGTAAAGGCATTTGACTAGAGCACCCAAATTCGGATAACAATTCCTGTGGGTTCCCTCTGCAGTGGAGAGAAGCAGGCAGCTCCAGAGGGCGTTCAGCATGTGAACCTCTGGCTGCTTGCGCAGCCAGTGTAGCGTGCCTAAGGATCTTGCTGAAGTTCCTTGAGCTAGGTAGGATGAACGTGGTGCAGAGTTTCTGACTACCACTGTGAGCGCTCTGACACAGAACAGATTATCATTGCTGCAGTCTGATTTGTGCAACAGACCCTAAATTGAAAATGCTGTGTCAGTTTTCATCACCAAGGGTCTAACCACAATGCTCATTCATTTGCTGTGGCATAGCAGGACAGACAGCATCCCAAAGGAAAAGTGAGATCCAGAAAAGTACAATCTTTGGCAAGAAAGCCTATGTGTACAAATAATAATGAATAACACTGTCAGGCAGGCAAGAAGCAAGGATGTTTTATACATTTTTATGCATCGGAGTTTTAGGGGCCATACATATGCAAGCTGGCATAATGCCGTGTCTACA
>NW_010144058.1:17632-32222 GCF_000699245.1 Pterocles gutturalis
ATTTCCAGCTTTCACTTTTTAACAACAGTTAAGCTTGCCAGAGAAAAAAAATCACCAGCTGAGGTTTTGAGGCTGCCATTCTTTTGACTGTTTCGGTCTGAACTGAATCACATTAAAACTAACTGGGTTTTGTTTGGTAGGTTTTTGCTTCAAGTTCTAATTCTGATCTGTTCCTGAATCTCATTAAACATACAGCTACCCAAATGCTTGCACTGGACAAACGGATGTTAACAGATGAAGACAGGATTGCATCTTTGGGCTTCCTTATACTAACATAACATGATGTGAAATACGGTCTATCTATCAGCTCTCCTAGCCATTTCACTGTTGGTCCTAGGAGAATTCAGAAAAAACCTCCTTTTCATATATGGAGTACCCCCGTATTCCCAAGCAGAAAGAATTCTCCAGTCTTGTAAGATAAACTGATAGGAGACTGCCACGTATGTGTACATCGTATACATTTGCACCAGACTTTTCAAATTCAGCACTAACATGGCCTGTGCAGGTACTCACCTTTCATTAATGCTTTCAGCCCGGAGCGTATAGACTCTGTCAATGTGGGAGATATGGAAGATGGGCTCATCTCCAGAAGGGTCTGTGGGCAATTTTACTAGTACCTCATTTAGAAAAATGGGCTGCAAAACATTAGGCAAAGCTGGAGTTCTGCTGCACAGTATCCAAACAGATGCATTCAACACAGAGCAATTTACAACAGATTTATCTTGTGCCTGCAGTATCTTTCCCCTTCTGCCTGCCTCCCATCTTTCTTCAGATATGTCATTTTTTGAATTTTCTTATTATCAAAGATATAGGTGCCTCCAAAGTCTGGGAACATTTCTCCTGAAGTAAGAAACCAGCCTCATTAAGCATAGCAATCTCTCCTTTCCCACAAAGAGCAGGAAACACTGCTCTCCACATCACTCCCTGACACATGTGACCTCTGTTGAAGAGGTTGTTTCCGCAAAACTTCAAAAGCATCTTTTCTTATCTCGCTAAAGCAAGCAACCAGCTTTCTCATCATCAGTCCCTGGAATCCCCAGCATATGCTAAAGCTTTCATACCTCTTCTATATAAAGGCTATTGCCTGCACGTACAGTATGGGAGCTGCTGCCTGCTATACGCACTGTTAGCATACAGCCATCCTAATTGCCATTTCAGAGTGGTACTTACAGTTTTGTACATTTTGTATTGCAGATTAGACTTGGGGCTGAAGACCTTGTCTGTGCCAGAAGAGCCAAGAGGTTTTATGATCTGAGTCAGGAGGAGGAAATCGTTGAACAGAAAGCCATACAGTTCCTTGTTACTCTTGGCTTTATAAAGTTTCCCACTGTGCAGAAACTTGCGTGGTCCCAAGCAGTTTGTAACAGAATTAAATACGAGTTGCTGCAAAAAGTAGAAGAAGAACAACAACGCACTGTATAAAGTAAAACAATCGAGGTTCCCCTGAAAGAGATCAAATACAGTTTTGAGTCCTGACATTGGTTTTAATTTGTGTCACAGGGGTGATGAGCAATGTCTCTGTCTTGCGCATGATAAGCAGTGCAAGTCATAGAAATGCTACATGAAAATTAACTTTAGGCAGCTCATCACTTGCATGGGGCATGGCCTGAACAGTCAGAGAAGAGCCAAAAGCATTTGTGCCTCCTTTGGAGTTTCTCTGTCTCGTGCATGCATCTCTGTGAGTGGAACTGAGCTGATGACGACTTGTCCTGGATTAGCAGCAGTTACACAAATGGCACCTCTGAATGCTGAGCTTTCTTAACAAGGCCTGGATTTCTGAATTGTGTTTGATTTTCACCAATTAAAATATACCAAAGTAATTCCAGATGGCCTGCCTTTGGGTACCCATGATACATGGAGTTAGAGGACAGCTGCTGACCAGTGGCTGGAACTGGCAGAATTTAAGACTCACCTGGAGGTTTTTACCAGATGAGTAGAGGCTTGCCCTTTCCTAAAATGTCATTTTCATGTTTATTTTTACTAGGTGATGGTATGGCTCTTGGCATCGTAGATTGCCAGACAGATAGATCTGGAGTGGCTCCTTTTAGCGATTACAAACATTTCAGTCAGAAAACTGGGGAGGGATTCAAGGCTGCTACTGGCATTACTGCATCAGCAAGCAGCCAGTTTGTTTTTCAGGTGATATTTTTGGTGTTCTAGGTCAAGACATCATGTACAAAAGATAAAAGCAGCCATCTTCCTTCAGGCTGTAGTTATAAGACAGTTGTATGTGACTTTGACCCTTCTGAAATTGTCATACCTGTCTGAAACAGATTTCATAAGATGAAATGCAATGTTTGCCGGTTTATAAACCGACCAGTGCTTTTTTTTTTTTTTCTTTAAATCTTCTAGAACTGAAAACTTAACACGTGCTGTGAAAATCAAGTTGTGATCTGTCTGCCTCTATTATCTTGATCAATAATAGAGAGGCCATAAAAATGTCTTCCATCCTTTTGCAGGATATACTGACACAATATTTCCTTTGTAGTTTCAGGAGAGAAGCTTAGCATGTTACCTTAAAAAATAATATGCGATGGTAGGCAGTGATTCTCTCTGTAAAGTCTTGAGAGAGACTTGATCAGTATTCTTGAGTTTCCAAAATGCATACAAAGTTTTATCACAAAAAAATATTTTCTGTGATTAAAGCACTCCAGGATGGTCGGGTATAGCTTCAGGATGAGATACAGCAGTACAATAACCACTGTATTACAAAGAGCTACGAAACCAGAAAGTTGTGGTTGAAAATTGCAGCACTGAACCTGGCACTAGCCCAGAGGCAGGCAACTAAAGCAGCATTTATTATATAGAAGGCAATAACACAAGCAGCAAAAAGGATTACGTGCAGGAGTGAAAGGGAGCCAAAGAAAGATGAAAATAAAGGACTGAGGACTATATGACTTGATTAATTACACTGTTTGTCCCCTGATGCAGTGCAATAAGTGAGCCATGGTTTCTTCCCCACCGGCAGCGAAGTGCACCCACGTTTGCATTACTCCAGATAGAACTTTTTTTTTTTTTTTTACCTCCGACAGGCCTTCACACTGAACATGAGCCTGGATCCACTCCAGCCTATCTGAATTCTCCTTCTCCCGCACTCCTTCATTTACTTGTGAACATAATTCTTCTGCTTTCTCAAGAGCATGCTTCAAGTGACTGTGGTCTGGATGGTTTTCAGGAGTGTTTTCTATTATCTATAGATAAATAAAATACATTAGCCTTTTCTGTTATCTGCAGTTAAAATGTATTTATACTGTCAGCCCCACACCACTGTTTTATTTCTTTATTTTCACCAGAGCCAGCCAGCATATTTCAAATTTATTTTCCTCCCTGACAAACATGAAAAATAGGAGACAAAGTCACAATCTGTTTGTGAACAGCTGAAATGAATGCCTGCCTGCAGAGCCTTTACATTAGTACACTGCTCACTCTTCTGACATAAATACGCAAATTCCAGACATAAACGGAAAAATATCCATAACTGTTTAAGGAATCTCTTAAATGTCAGTATCCAATTTACAATTCTTTCCTGCGAAAGTCTTGGGCCAAGTTCAATAACATTATTCAGGATGGTAAGCATTAGGCAGCAAATGAAAGTTAGGAAAGGGTCGTAAGTCATCCTGCAATGTAAGCTGCGCACTAAGGTAACTTGCAACAATTTGACACTCCGGCTTGCAGACCGAATGTTTTTTACCTGAATTTTAAAGTTTTCATTCAGCATTTACTGCCTTCTGGTTCCTTGTGTGCACGTTTCATCACTCTTTCTGACGGAAATCCAGAGTCATTTTGCTGAAGCCAAATGAGTTACCACATTAGCTCTAAGTGGGATCAAACATAAAAGGATACCCCACATTCCCTAGCACTTCAGATATCTAACAGCGACAAAGCTTGACAAAAATAGGGTAACTACCCTGCAATTAAGCTATAAGCAAAGCAGCATCAAAAACATAATCTTTGCAAAAGAACGTACATTTTTAATTATTAGTGGGTATCTTGTTACCCGTTGCATAGGCTTTAGTAGAAAACTTGATAGTGGCATTCCTTTACAGCGAGGATCCATTGCTAACCTCTGAAACATTGGAGAGGTAAAATGGTGTTAGTCAGTTTGTTTAAAACGCTGCAAAGTTACCTCCTCCAAGAAAAAAAAAAAAAAAAAAAAAGGTAAGGCAACAAATGAACGCCATGCCTCAGCTAAATCTGTTCTTAGATCACAAACAATGTCAGTGCAGTAGAATTTATTGGTTTTTTTAGAACATATTCTTCACACGCCTTGCCTGTACAAGAGAAGGGACTTTTCTTACTGTCCCAGCATTTTACAGCAAAACCATTATCAAACAAAATATTTTACGGCTCTATGGTTGTTTGAAAAAATGTATTCCTTCAATGAAAACATGTACTCCTTCAACGTGTGCTCAAGTCTGAATATTCTTCATTCTAGCCCAACACAGAGCACCATCTGAGACTATGTGTTGCAAATCAGCGAAACAATGAGCTAAATTTATGGTGTACAAATTCGTGGTGATTGCTTCTTTTCTTACTTTAACAAACTCCTTGAACTCGGGGACTTCATCCGTTTTCTGCTGGATGAGTGCTGCCCCGTTGAGCTGGCAGCTACAGAACCGAATGTAAGGCTGCATGTGTGGAAGCTGAGCTGTCAGTATGTCACCAATCATTTTCACTGGCATCTTCTCTCCAGACATCTTCTTGCGCACACGCAAAGCCCTAAACAGGAAAAGGTCATGTGTGTTTTATAAGTAGACCACTGAAGAATGATTCCTCATTTATGAAATAAATGGTTTGATTCTTATTCATTATTGAAATAAAGAGACCCCTGAACAATAAATAGATCAGCCACTAGATTTACTGCATATTGTAAGAATACGGTAATCAAGATTGCACCCTCAGGCAACAACATTTTTCCCTCTTCTGGTCACTGAACTGTTATTTGACGTTAACTTAATGCAATGCCAGATCAGACACAATATAAAAAGGAATGTAATTTCCGTTTTTATTAGTTTAAGAAGGAGAACAACAGATATGTTCTTGAATAAGGGATAAAAACCTTACCACTACTTTAAACTCAAAGCTACTTCTAGTTTTTAGCCTGGTTTCCCAAGGAAAGGAGGTTTATTGTCATTGAGCTGCCTGCATTTGTCCTACCACTGTCATAACTTTCCAACTTGTGGGCCATTTGCAAATACATTTTACAAAAATGGAGGTATCTCCAAGTTACGGACCTGATGAGCTTAAGGGCCTTTTACAAACTAAATTATTATAAAATATAAGTTCAATGAAAATTAGCAGCTCAGTAGGGAAACAAGGAACTTTACTAATCCTCTTGCTTATGCAGATGCCAATTTAACTCCATCCTTACTCAGTTTCTCTGGCAATAACTAGATGAGCAACCTGCGTGCACGTGCCTCCAAACGCTCCACAGCATTTACTGTCTTGCTGAAGCAGTAGGGATGGGTGAGAAGGATGCAAGTAGGAGGACTGGATCCATCAGAGGCCACAGAGAATGAAGGGAGAAATAAGGGTACTTGCACTGCGTGGAGTTTCATGGTAGAGAGTTGGGGTTGCAGTACTTGGAGACTCTGGAAGGAAGGGTGCTGGGTACACTGGACACAAATCCATAGGAAACCAGGCGTTGTTGGCACTGTTGCTTACAAAACAGTTCAGCCAGGTGCTATAAGCCTACAGTAACTAAAGAAATGCATCAGCTAACTCAGAATAAGGGAGGCAGAGGCTGTTGTGCCTTGTTTTGCATTCGCAGATAATAGGACTGGAACTGGGCTGTGACAGAAGAAGAAAAAGTCTGTGACAGGACTGTAGGTACCCTTAGCAGGCACTGCTCTTCAGGAGAGGTTGATCTTGCCTCCTGGAGCACATGTACACCAAGAGCAAAGTAAGGAAATACTGGTTTTTTCTCAACAACAACAAATATCAAACATTGTTAATATTGTGCTTTTTCCAACAAGGAAAAATGCATGGCCTTTTTGGTCACTACTTGCATAAGTGGCAAATATTTTCATGCAGCTAAAAGGAGAAGCAGGGGGGAGGTCCATGGTTTTGTTATTGCTAAGTATGGGGGGAAATAAAAACAAACTTACTTCAGTAGTTTTATATTGCACATAATCAGCTCCTTCCAATTAACAAAAATCATAGCAACTTCCTTTTCTGTTAGCAGCTCAGATTCCATTAGTGGTTTCTGGAAGATCTATAGATTCAGAAAATAAAGCAATTTAGAAAGTATATGTTAAGTATAATCAAAGTGACTAAGACTCGTGATGCTTGCTTCCTTAGTCTGGAGGTGAGAAAATCAGAGTAGTACTTGATGCTCAGTGGAACAGACTTCAAACATGCGCTGTGCCCTAGAGATCCATAGTGTTCGCTGATAATATGTTTGTGAGCAGCATATGGCTTTAAAAGAGACTACTCTAAATTTGTGTTGGTGGTGTTCATTATGACCTGGATAATCTGTTTGAAACTTGGGAATTTTAGTGAGAGGTGTCCTGCAAAATATCCCAGGATTACTTTGATAATACAACTTAAAATACATTTTACTTTGGACTCTTTCATGGAACTTCTGATTTATCTCATAGGTCTCAGGTTTGCGAATCTTGACCTTTTTTTTTCAAAAAAGGGCTTTCCCTCTCTGTCAAAAGAATTGTGCAGGTCAGTTGCCTGGATGAATTCCCTTTTTTTCCACATAAGAGATGCACCTTGTAATATCTAAAGAAAACCAGAGTAAGTGATAACTAAGTGCCACTGTAAACACAGAAACTGGCACATAAAGTGCTTCAAGCTTTAAGAACTTACACATGAGAAATAAACTTTCAAAATCAGGAGTGAAAAGGGTTTACTAGCATGATACTTTAAACATCAGTGTTTTGGTAACAGTAACACAAGGGCTTAGCATTAGTTGCACCCACACACACCCATATATGCATATATCTCTAAATATAGCTATAGATATAGATACAGATATATATATATATATGAGAAAAATTAATACAGATCATCCCGAGGAAGTCAAACACAGCAGTGATATGAGTTTGCACAGTGACATTATTGATCCAATTTACTTTAAAAAGATGAGTGATTAAACCCTGCTCCTAAAGCTGCTGTGCTCTCTTACCTCTGTGACCAGCTGCAGATCATTTACATAGTTCTCTTCCGTGACAATGAGCTCATGGATGTATCCCTGCCTTTTTCTTTCGGTAGGCGTCAACATATCAAGAAGATGCAAGTCTGCACACCCTGAAAAACACAAAAGGATCCTAGATCTTACTCACCGTCACTTGCAAATTGATTCAGATCTGCAGCAGTTCCAATAACGCTTAAGGAACAGTAACTGCTGCCTGTTCACTTAATTCACATGTAATGGCACAACACTAACAATGCTTCATCTCTTCATACTCAAAACATTGCATTTAACACCTTTTTAAAAAAAAAAATCAAGCCATTTCTAAGTGATAACTTTTCTCTGGTGGCAAAGCTTAAAAGTCCTTTCTCACTCCTACCAGCCCATTTCCAACCCCACTCCAAAATTCACTGTCCCCTTTAGTTGTGTCATTCAACTGGAACCACACTGTCCGACAAATCCCCAAATGGATGACCATTAGTAAAAAAGGGGACAAAGACTTCACCTGTTACTACTGACAGAGAAAATGCAGAGATATCCTAAAATGGAACAGAATTAGGAGAGAGTGCTACAGTGACCTTAACGCTCTGACGGGCACTTTGGAGTTACATATAAGCCCTCAGTTTATTGACATTCTAAATTCAAGGTTCACCTTTATCCTTCTAGTCAAAGTAGGCATCCTAACCAAGAAGGTACTGCAGAACTTTACTTTTTCACACTTCAATTAAAAATTGCTTCTAAATATTTGAAGGACTTGAGACAGAACACATGAAGTTCAGCGGAGATCGCTCCACAGATTTCACTAATTTATGGGCCAAGACAAAGAGGATCATTATTGTAGTTCTTTAAAAGCATAGGAAAAGTTTGTAACTAAGAACTCGTCTTCCACCACTTTTGTCCTTCAATGTTTGCAAACCACCTCCTTTTTGCTTATCCTGTGTAGATGCTAGAGTATTTGTATAAATTCTGGAAACTCACATTTTATTTTCTGTTCTGAATTTGAACAGAACATTGTCCTGGGTCCAGCTGGGATAGGGTTAATTCTTCACAGAAGCTGGGAGTTGGGCATAGCCGGATATTCGATACCATGCTGACGTCATGCCCGGGATATAAGGGGAAGCTAGCCGGGAGAGGGGTCTCTTTTGTGAAGCTCGTGGTGGTGAGATTTTCATTGTATCAGTGTTTCCATTGTACTCTATATACTGTCTTATTGTTATATTCTCCTTTCTTTGGTTTTCCTCGTGTGGTATTATTAAAAATCTGTCGTTATCTCAACTCACGAAGTTCCACTTTTTTTCCTATCCCTCCCCATTTTACCGGGAGGGGAGTGGGAGGGGGGAGGCGGTGTTGCGACCACGTGGTGGTGGTGGTCCTGACACCAAGACAGCATCTAATTACTTTTTTTCTGTAAGCCAGTATTTTTCAGCTGAGCTTAATTAAATTCTTCTGGGACTGGCAAGCACAGTGTTTCCTTTTTTTCCTTCCTTTTTTAAAACTATTTTTATTACTTTTCTGCATAAAATAAAATGCATTTCAAAAAGCAAAAGCAATTTCAAACACATTGAAAACATCTTGCTTTAAAAATGCACTGTTTACAACTATTTCTACACAACCAAATTCTTCCGTTTAATTCTTTCCCTTACTCCTCAGCGAAGTACGGGCAAATTTGGTATATTCCTCATGGTAACAAGCTTTCCTTACGGAAAACATTCTGATTGAAAAATATTCAAGGGGATCTTCACTTCATGAGGTTTAAAATGCTCAAGGCCTTTTATTACGTTCTTCACCAGCATCAACAATGACACCAACCTACTGAAATCTGATGGATGGTTTTAGATCAGATGTTCACATATGCTTTCACAGAGTGAACCACTACTGCTCCTGATCACATCACACCCTTCTTTGGGTGTGATCACATCAGTTCTTTGCATATAAAATTAATACTGAGATAGTATTAAATGCATTTTAGCCTCCTGAATGTAACTCAGGAGCTGATTCTGCCCTGTGCCACCAGGAAGGTCCACGTGTATCACCGTTAAGTTTTTCATGGACTACCGTCAATTCCTGCTTCAGCTAATCTGTGCTCCTGAAAAGGTAATGATAAATTTGACTTTAAAAAAAATAAAAATACAGACAGTCAAGGTAGTTTCCTCTATGACTAAGAAGCTGAGAACAGATCAGATTGGAAGCATAAGCATACTGATAATACTCTTTTGAGATACTGTACATTGCAGTCCTTCAGAAGATTGAAACTTTGCTTGAAATAAAAAGTAGGTTTTGAGAATTATCAATGTTCTGCCAAAATAATCAAAGCATTAGGCACATTTCGAAAGCCAAAAGTTTCATTTCTGTTTAACAAATGGCTGCTTTCAGACCCATTTTCTTAGTTATCATGTAAAACAGAGGACTAATAAACAGAACTAGTTCTCCCCATGCACTGACAGCTTCATTAAAAGTGAACAAAGCATTTAATTATTTTTCTCTAGAGACTGGGAAAGTTTACTGTTCAAAGATTGCTGATGACCTTGGTCTGAAGTGTGGTTTCCAACCACCAACCTTTTAAAGGAAGCATTTAACATTTTGAATCATAATATGTTTTAGCAGCTAGCCTGACAGCCAGCCAACTGGGATGTCAGTGGGCTACTCTGAACTTCAGCAAATGGTCTGCTTTTGAACACAAAATATTTGCAAAAATAGCCTGCTTCAATCTGAGCAGCACATGCAGGACACACTTTTCTGATAAGGGATGTTCTTCATGAGGTGCACAAGTACAAAGATTTTTCTTGCCTTTCTTGCCTGTAAAAACACCAAAGAAGAACTGGGCTCCTTTCGAAGTGGAAATATCAGGACATAGGGCTCTAGATAGTTTTTAATGGACACCAAAGTACTGTGCAAGGTACTTTTATGAACATCTAAATTCCACTTGCAGCTGTAATAACATCATTCATGAATTCAATTCACTAAGAGACTCCTGCTAGGGACTAGAAAGCACCCTTGATATCAGACATGTCCACTGACAGATGTGAAAGCTCTGCTGCGGGCAAATTTTAGGATCTTACCTCCATATAGAACTGGTTAATGCTTCTAACTTAAAGCACACAGATAGTCCCTTGTGCATACAGCCATTTGGGTACTTAAAAATAGGCACTGGCATTTCTTTCCAGTTACTGAGTGCCCCATTATTTTATATTTTCTCTCCTGCTCTGAGAAAGTGGTGTTGGATTCTATCTGGAAGGTGCCGAATTTGAATCCTTAGCTACAATCTGGTAAACTCAGAAAAGAACGGGGAAATTACAACAGCTAACTCTGTATGTTCACAGCACAGTGAATATGCAAATTTCTGCCTTTTTTAATTGCATAACTGGTAGGACCCCAAGCAGAGGCAATCACATACACTCACCAGACTGGTTACTCTGCCTGGACTTACAGAACCAACATACATATGCTGTAACTAGAAAACTGTGCATTGACCTCCTATCACCATAGGAGTCACTGTCGGACTAAGGGATTCTAGAAACATAAAAAAAACAATTTGAAATATCATTGTAGAAAGTAAGTGTTGTTCCTTTTCCTTTGAAGGATGACCCTGAATCGTAAAAGCTAACTTCTAAGCTTGAAAGCAATGAGCAAGAGATACTGTATCTTCAGAGGGAAGGTTCTGCTGTGGAAATCACTGACCTATGTATGTGGGCACAACTTCTAATTTCTTCTAATTTGAGCAGGTTTTCTAAGCAATGTTAACTGCCAGATTTCACTGTAAATCTCATGCTGGCCCAGTCCGTAATGACAAGATCACAGTAGACAGAAATCTGTTCTACTATAGGGAACACGAAGCAGTAAAAAATTATGCCAAAGCTTTCCTCCAAAACCTTAAGTGGGAGGGAATAGCACACCATGGTAGCATTCCTTCACTCAGACAAATTACAGCATTTCACCGTTCAGTCTTCTTATCAACTAGCTGCAGATGCAACCACCAATTTCCCCTAAATATCTTGTGGGATGGATCCTCCACTGAGAGACTATCTCAAGCTTTTTGCCGAGTCTGATGATCAAACGGATCTCTCCATCTCAAGCTTCTGTGGTGCAAAATCCCATTTCACACCAATTTTCAATTATTTCAGCATGTTTAGAATTTCTCAGCTGGACTAGGATGTCCATTTATTGTTAGTGCAGAGCATTTCCCTCTGGGACAGTTGGAAGTGCGATCTAGAAACAGGTCTGGAAAGTCCCACTTGCAAAATACTAAGCACTACTTCTTTTTCGCCAAGAACAGCGACAATCACCACATGTGCCGCCTCCTCCTGTTCACACCAGTCAGCTATTACCAAGCGGACGGATTGCCACTGTCGGTCCATACAGGCCAAGCAACAGACTCAAGGATCTTTGGTAACAATTTCAGTTTCCCTTTTCTTAAAAAATTCTAGAACATGCCCGAGTGTTAATGACAAGGTTTGTAGTCCTCAACAACATACACTTGTGATACACTACCACCATCTTCATTTTGCAACAGCAAAACCTTTCTTCAACATTTTAGGTTCATACTTAATTTTCTATCCCCCTTTCCCCCCCTCCCCCTCCCCAAAAAAACCCCCAAACAACCAAACCCAAAAAAGTTTTACTTTTCAACCAAGGGAAGGTGGGGAAGACAACAGGTAAGACAGCTGGGAAGGAAACCCACTAAATCCTTCCAGAAGAAAACAGAACATGTCTACCACTCCCTTCAGACCAGAATCTGCTTGGGGATAACAAAATCCTATGTGTCAGGGTATGGATGCATCTAAAAATACAAACTGGCAGAGTTAACAGATTCCCGGATCGGTTTATCTCATATCAGGTAACTTTAAATCTCACCTCTGAATTATGACCCTGGACCTATCTTGACCACTTACTGTACAGTAACAGCAAACCAGTCAAGAGCGTCAGCCACAGATCCAAGGTGAAGGAACTGCACAGTCCAATTTTACATTGTCTTCCGCAAAAATAAAGATGCTGTATAGGTATTTCACTTGGAGTCAGGAATGTTGTAACTAAATATAGTATTCTAAAAGTTAAAATACAATTATTTTTTTTCCACTTGGGCAGACCTCCAGCCATCATCTTTCCTGGCTTCAGGTCTTCCCCCCAAAAAAAGAATTCAAGTGAAAGAATCAAACCAGATTGATTTTAACACTCATTTGGATCCAGAATTACTCCAACATTTGAAACAATTCAGCAGAGAAAACTGCATCTGGCAGAGATGAGTGTGACAGAGAAAACATGAAACCAGTTTCAGCCATCTCAGCCGGGGCACAGAAAACCTTTATCTGTGACACTGCTTCGAGCCCAGTTCAGACTAGCACTCTGCTAGCACCAGCACCAGCCCAGAGCTCTGCACTGGTGGGTATCAGCTGAGCTGGCAGCATCAGATCAGCTCCCCGAGTGAAAGCTGGTACCTGGGCAGACCAAACGCAGAAGTTGGGACATGAATGGCACATATGCACAGAGCTTCCTTTTTGCTGCTCGGGCCAGCTGCTGCTGAGGAGTCAGGCTCAAAAAGGTAGGCAGGGCATGAAGAAACAAATGAGAAACTTGTGCTAGAAAATGGAGCCAAATCCTGTGAGCAAGGAGCATCACAAGGCCACAGGAATCCAACACCTTCTTAAAAGCTCTATGCCTGCTTGCTGTAGGACAGCCACCTCGAGTATAAACATCCTTCCACCTATAGACACTACCTTTTCCATTAAATGCTTAATTAAAACTATTCCACAAGATTAAACTTGTTCTAAAATCTGACTTCTTATTCTGTGTTGCTCCACATGATTAATAAAAGTTATAGAAGAAGATTTATAGGTTTGATTCAAATTCAAAAGAGTTTCTGGCTCTACGCAGACATTGCAATCTGAATTTTTGTGCTGAGGAAGAGCACTAGAGGGCTACAGGGGTACTTCTTGGGTTTTGGGATTTTTTATGAAGTTTCCAAATTAAGATGTATGGAAAGGGGAAGGGAATGAAACAGCTATGAAACTTGCTTAACAAGCTATAGAAATTTGTTGTGTATATCAGAATTATGTTTACAAATACTATTAATGTTACTAGGTTATGCCAGATAAAGTTAAGATAACTCTCCCGATTTCTCCTCACACAGAAAATAACACAAAATAAATCCTTATTTGTGGTAAAGTACTCCTTTGCAAGCTATCAAACAACAAATACAAAACCCCATGAAGTCTACATGTGGGAAATAAAGTCCTTGTGAAAATAATTTAAGTTTTTAACTGCACCCAGGACAACCTTCTGAAAACATTCTTTCAGGGTTTGGAATGAAAAGGTCGCCTTAGTACTCTCTACTTAGCTAAGTAGCAGCTTGTTACCAAGTTGTCTGTGTGCACTTAGCTTGCAATTCAACTGATTAAATAACACGAGCTATATTATCCCTGGACTTACTGAAGTTTTCTAAGAAAAAAGTTAAAAATAAGCCATTTATTGTAATCAGAAGAGGAGTGCATATAAGGAGCTATTTAACAAGAAGTTAAATAGCTGGAGTCAATAATCATGAAGAACTAAAACCAGAGAACAGAACCAGAACATGCAGTTATTTTTGCTGCCCTGCAGGAAGGTTATGGTAACAGGCCATTTTAAAATGTGATCAGTGAGCCCACGGGGACTGAAAGAGATGCCACGGAAGCTCCAAAAGAATTGAGATTTAAATAAAGCTGATTCTGGATACAAAGCAAAGCACTCTTAATAAGCCTGCATCTTAGACTCTGCTGTCTTGGACAGATTTAAAGCATTGGAATTGATATCAGCAAATCCTCTGAAAAAACATTCACAGAAATTCTTCCTCAGTAGCTGAATACAGAGGAAATTCTTCTCAAGGCACACAGAAAAACTGTGAACATAAAAACCCACCACCACTTGGAGCGGTCTCTAAATCCAGTCTCCTCTACATCCCTCGAGTGACAGCTTCTTTTCCTGATCTCCTGTGCAGAGCGAAAAGCTACTTTGCAAATGAAAATTAATATAAAGAATACATTCAATTGACTAGGTAGCAGTGAGACCACTGTTTTTCTTAATATTGACTTAAAGTACAAATAAAATCGAAAATAATCTGAATGGTTTCTTAGTTTTGTCTGTCCTTGTTTCAGCCTTGACTGGGACTAGTGCTTGTAGGCTTTGCAGACACAAATTCAAGGACCAAAGAAACAACAGTGTGGGCCAGTTTCCATCACATGAGGCAAGCATTTTTTGGAAACAGGTTTGCTTGTTGCAGTCTGGATCTGCAGCTTTTGGAGGGAACCCTGTGTCTTAGGAGGTTAAAGATCTTTTCAGATGAACCAGGAAGGGGGAGAGAGGGTCAAAACTGTATTGACAGGCAACCTCGAAAAAATATTTTTTTGATGGAAATAATTTTCTTTATTAAATAACTGCTTTCATGCTCCCTTTCTCATATATATATATTTATATATTTAT